>NC_056746.1:1137415142-1137450133 GCF_019279795.1 Protopterus annectens
TATGTTCCATCATTTATTATAAAATCTACAAACATTCCTCCGTTTGTTTAACATAGGTTTAATGGAGGCTCTCTCATTGAGACCTAAACCCCTATCTGCTCTCAATCTAACTATCCACATACTCTCCTTACTCTCAGTATGGTTCCTGATGTCACCTCCTCGTATACTGGGTTTAATATTCTCAAGAGCTCTAAATAGGAAATAATGTTCAGGACCTGCTTGGGCTACGTGCTTAGCTAAGGCATTGTGAGGTGAAGCCTTCCTAATGTGGTAAAGGTGTTCTCTTATCCTGTCTTTAAAACGACGATTGGTTTTGCCAACATAAAATGCATCACATATTTGGCACAGTGCCAAATAAACTATATGAGTAGTATCACAGGTAGCTACAGCATGTATGCTAAAGTTAGTGTGCATGTCAGGATGTTCAAAAAATGGACTGGGGTCAAGAGAATTACAATAATTACAGCGTCCACATGGTTTTGTGTGTTCAAGAGGCATTGACTATTCATCCCTTTTTGAATAACATAGCATTCTCCTTAAATTTAATTTGTTCCTATATAAAAAAGAGGGTTTAGTCCCCACAAGTTTACCGATGGTGTCATCAGTACAGAGAATAGGCCAGTGTTTCGTAATAATATTCTTGATTGCTGGACAATCAGTACTATATGGTAAAGAAACCCTTACATGAGTTGATCTATCATCTCTACCATTGTCTGTTGTAACGGATCCACCAGTAATAACTGGTCCAAAATAAGGGGCTGCTCTGTTCAGTCTAAGTTTATTGACATCTAAGAAATTGGACTCAATCTCTTGTGAGCTATAGCCCCGTTCTTCTAGCCTTATCTTGAGGTCACTCACTTCATTTAGGAAGCCTTCTTCTGTGGCATTTAGCCTAGAGGTTCTCATCCCCTGGCCTCTAATGATATTCTTAAAAATATGCTGTGGGTGCATACTATCACGCTGTAATAGAGTATTAAAATAGCAAGGTTTCCTATAGACACCTGTATTAATCAAACCACATGCTAACTTTTCTATATACAAGTCAAGAAATTCTATCTTCTCTCTAGAACGATTCATACTGAAGGTTAAATAGCCAGTGAGGTTGTTCAATATTGTATGGAACACAAACAAATCATCAACACTGCCTCTCCATAAAACAAAAACGTCATCCACGAAACGTCTATAAAAAGTTACATGTTGTTTAAACATTTCTAAATTAAAGAGACTATCAAATTCCCAAAATGCCAAAAACATGTTTGCATAGCTGTTGGCACAAGGTGTGCCCATGGCTACGCCACCTCGCTGTTGGTAAAACTTGTTGTCATAGGTGAACAGATTGTTATTCAAAATGAGTTCAAGGAAATGTACAATGAGGTCTACTTTAACTGATGTATATTCGCTATGTAAGAGTAGATACTCAGTGATATAAATCGGGCCTATGTTATTTGGTAACACAGTAAACAAGGACTTGATGTCAAACGTTACAAAAATCAAGTTATCAATGTCACAAATGCCACCTAAGCAGTCATACAAATCTGTTAAAAACTGTTTGGAATCTTTCAGTACAACTTTGTTCTTATTTAATATAGGTCGCAAATGTTTCTCAACATAGACAGAAAGGTTATCAGTGATCCAACCCTGACCAGACACTATGGGTCTCATTGGTGGGTCAATGGAGTCTTTGTGAATCTTAGGTAACCCATGTATTGTTGGTACAAGTGGATTCTTAACGAAGAGATAGTCAAACAATTCTTGATCCAAGATATCACCTTTCAACATATCTAATAACATATTGTTTACGTGACTAATAGTGGCTTGCACTATTTGTTCGTTAACTTGTAAATAGAAATCATCTTCCAAGAGTTTAATCATAGCATCATGATATTTGCTAGTGTCCATAACTACTATCCGACCACCTTTATCAGCTGGTTTGATGGTTATGGACTGTAAGGACTGGAGTTTAAGTAAGCTAGTCTGCTCCCCTCTAGTCAAATTACCATTCTTCCTATATTTCTTTAGAGAAAAATATTCATACAAATCATCCTCAGTTAGTTTCAAATATGCCTCAACTAACGGATGATTAGGTGGGACAAAGTTGCTAAGCTTCTTAAACTTTGGTGGTCTAGTAACGTTATTGTCTGTCAATTCACTATCAGTTTTATCATGAAATAGCAGTTTAAGCATAAGATTTCGACAGAAAAGTCTCATGTCTACTACAGTGTCCGTAAAGTTACTGTGTGCACTTGGTATAAAGTTTAGGCCTTTACATAATAATTTCTCATCACATTCAGTCAACAAATATCCTGAGATGTTATGTATCATAGAATCTGCTGGTATCAAAATTTCAGCTGTATCTAATTTACTTTGTTCTTCCACATCTTCTTTATTGTCTGATGTGGTACAAACTCTTCTGATAATCTGCGTTTCTGTCTCCCCCTGCTCATAGAGCGACCCCTTGTTATATTCTTGTCCTTTCGGACTGGGAGGGGAAAAGGGAGCTCACTTACTACTCCTGTAGTGATGGTGGTATGTACTTTGTGAGGTAACTTGGATCTCACTATGCCATCATCTACTGACAACCTCTTATTGATCGGTCCCTTCACAACATGTACTGCTGGATACAAGTTAGTTCTGTCTGCACTATTATTCACAGTAGTAGGCTGACTAACTTCTTTATTGTTTGTATTAATAGAGCTGGATCCACTCTCACTATGTAAAATAGTAATTACATCATCAGTATCATTGGAAGTAGTAGTGTTATTCATGTTAGCTATATTTTGTACCCTATTACTAGGCGATAAATTGTTATGTACACAGTTAGTAATATCCACAGCTTCACAAGCATTATTAACAACATTAACATTTTCAGAACCAGTAGTAGGTTCGGAACTCAGTTGTCTAACACTAGTATAGTCATTAGGTTTAGTGGTAGCACTATAATGTCCATGTTTAGGCCAAACGAAGACTTGTCCTAAATTAAAATCTCTGTGATCTCTAATAATCTTGCTTCTCTTCTGTTGGAGAAGTTTCCGCTCTAAGGCTGATATTCCATCCAACAGGCTTTCAAATAGTGGTTCTATTACAGTACTTGGGAAACAAGAAATTCTCTTCTGTTGTTTCTTAATGTTATTAATAAGTTTCTCCTCTTCAGAGGCAAAAAAGTCAATAAGTAACTCCATGTACTGTTTGCTTACCTCCAAGTTCAGGCGCTGCCACCTTGAAAGCAACTCTGGATAATGTTCCCCCTGATTGGGCATGTTTAATATACGTAATCCTCTCGGTACAATTTTTGTGTCCAAACAATAACGAAAATGCAAGCGCTGTGTTTGCAAACGTTTCAAGTGTGCAAAGTCTTTCTCTAGACTGTCTAACAGGCGTTGTAGCTCATCCAAGTCGGGTGTCGCCGTATCCGCGTCATCAAAGCGCTCAAGTGCGGTGCCAGGAAGTGACTGTTGAACAGACGAGATTCTGTTCAAACCTCTTCTGTAGATGAGCGACTGAGCCCAGGTCTACACCTCGGGGCTCATAGTCTAGCTCAATATCTACAGTTTCACTCTGACTCTGCATAATAGAAAAAATAGTGCAAAGGCACAAAAAATAGCCAAAAATGTCTGTATGCAAGGCGAAGATACAAACAAAAGTTATGCGCCAAGCAAACGCTATTCGCTGGTAGTAGACTCTGCTCCAATGTCAGCAAGAAAAAATGAAGCTAATAAAACAGGAACAAACCACTTGCTGACAAACAGGATAAACGCCCAGTGCTCCAGAAAAACTTGAATAATATTAATGAAACCAAAAGGAGCAACTAGGCTGATGCAGAATCACAAGTAGAAATGAAAGGCAAAATCCTCAGGTTAAAATCCAAATGAAAGGCAAAATCCTCAGGTTAAAATCCAACTTTAATTCCACTGCAGGTCAGATAAGCGCTTTCACTCATTCATTTGAGCTTCATCAGATCATGTAACAAAGACCTTCAAGTACATAGGCTACATTTATACAGTTAAAACATCTCCTATTGGCTACTTCTTGTTACATATTCATGAGTTAATCTAAGCTTAAAGATATATGCACATATAAACATACTGAGATGTATAAAATGAATATAAAAAACATATAAAAAACATATAAAAACTCTCCATGAACACTCAAGATGCTCTAATAAATATGTATATATATATATATATGTCAAAAGAAATCTATTTCAAGGGTAAAAACATATATGTTCCATCATTTATTATAAAATCTACAAACATTCCTCCGTTTGTTTAACATAGGTTTAATGGAGGCTCTCTCATTGAGACCTAAACCAATTTGACAGTTCTAAGGGAAAAATTGAAGAGCAGACTTTACGGAGCCAGAAATAGTTTAAACTTGATTAACCGGCGCTGCCCTATGCTGCTCTATGAGCAACTTCGCGCTAAAGCGCGCAAAAGCGGGCTTTATAGCAGGGGGTTGAAAAGAGCCAGGAATTGACCCAAAATGGCCAATAAACTACAAGTTGCTGGGCTGGAACCAATCCTCTAGGGACAAATAGGTTGCTCAGTGCTCCCCACTCCCACTGGTGAACAAAGAAGCTTCCTCTTATCCAAATAAGGATATAGATAGCACAGGAACTAAGACAAAGCCCAGAGATCAGCAAAATCTGAAGACTGGACTATTCTAGTTCATAAAAGCGGGAAAACAAGGATATTTTTTTGTTTTTTTTCTTTTTTTACAGAGAAAGGAAAAAAAGATACAGTAACAAACAGTAAATGCTATAAAACGGCTAGCGCACTTGAGTGTGTTAGCCTAACAATTAAATTAAACAAAAAATAACTTTTTAAAGTGCTAACAGTATAAATTCAACACAAGTACAGTGCCATGCTGCAGTATGGTAGGGGAAAAGAATAGAACAATAATGGCTTCTAGAAAAGGTCAGCAGGAAGACCGGGGGGGAAAGGGTGGGTATGTTGAGGAGGATGGACCTGCTCATCCAGAGCCAATCCTATAAGTACGTAAATTTCATACCCAGTACATACCTCCCAACCTCTTAGCACAAGAAATCTGAACAGAGCCTAAAATAATGGGGGGAGCAAAGGTCCAAAAATAGGGGCATATTTTAAATATTACTCATAAAAACTTAGAAAGTTGCTAGAATAACTGGATATGTGTTGGCATGCATTTTCTAAAGAATATGAAGTCTGAAACTCAAATTGTCATTATTTTGCACCCACAAGCTTGAGCAATGTGCTAGAAAACAACAAATTTTATGAGGAACAAATCAAAAATATGAGGCAAACGTCTGGACAGTTCAGAGGTATGACCCAGAATGAGGAGGGCCAACCTCAACACTTATCTTCCAGGGTTATCACCTCTGTGTCAACATACCTCTCATACATATGATCCCCATAACAGGACCTAGATCTTTAGATCACACAGAGTTTATCATGGCTTATGAAAGAATTAATTGAAACCAACACAGCTATTGCACAAATTTCATTTAAGGGAGCATTTTTGAAAAATGCTTAAGAGGCAGCTACTGATTTGGCTAAATGACCTCTAGGCACAATTTCATGGTATTTTTCATAAGAGAATTTATTACAAACAGTCACCATCTGCATCATGTAATGTTAGAAACTTATGAACTCAACTTCTTGCTAGAAAAGAATGTAAGCCATTTTCAGTCTTTCTTTAAGGACTTGATTTTGACCACAATCTGTGCTACCTGTGAGCATCTATACAAAGCATGAAATTCAATACTCATCTCTACTAGATTAATTAGCAAAAAGGCGAACAGGTTGATAGGCTGATTGTGGTTTCAGTCACTACTTTGGGCATAAATGCTAGTTCACAAGTTTGCAATGACACTTGCACACACAAACACACACATATGTGTGTGTGTGTGTGTGTGTGTGTGTGTGTGTGTGTGTGTGTGTGTATATATATATATATATATATATATATATATATACACACAGATATATATATATATACACATACACACACATACATATAAATATATTGCTTACATATATATATATATATATATATATATATATATATATGGGTCTATATTATATATTCGAAGTTTCAAAACTTTGAACCTCATATTTTCGACAACATATGAGCCAAGTTTGAAACAGCGAATATATAATATAATAAAATTTTTTTTTTAAAATTAACTCAATGCTCTGAGCAGGGAAGGCAAGCCCCACTGCACCCCCCCCCCCACACACCCCCTACTTAAATACAACTCTGAGATCACACTTCAGTGCAGAAAAGGGAAATTTTCCCATTTCGCCCCATACAGAGCCGTTGCTTTTACCTTCGAACTTTTTAAAGTTCGATCATATGGTGTCGACCATATGACATTCGAACTTTGAAAAGTTTGAATTAATAGGGACCCTATATATAGATAAATTACTTACATATATACACACACACACACATATACATATATATATACATATATATATATATATATATATATATATATATACACACACACACACACACGTGTATATATAGACATAGATAAATGTGCGCATGTGGTTAAACAACTTGGTCAACTGAATTGCTCCACTCAATAATACAACTTACACTTTGACAATAATAGTTGCATACAGAGAACACTGACATAACCACAAAAGCATCAACTATTTTCATAAGATTGCATATGTTACTTCACAATGACTAAAGTCTCAAGAATACATACTCCTCCCTTATTAAATGTAGTCTTAGTATGGTTACATAAAACACCCTGATAGTAAGGGAAAACGCACTACCTTTGGATTATCCTAAGGAGGAGGTGCAACTTTGGTTCCCAGAAATTTCACTTAATCTTCAACTTTGATAAGACACCCTTTTCATACATCTCCAATTCAAAATAAGGCTTTAAGAACTGCAGAATTTGTACTAATTCAGAAATATTTGTAACAGCCTTAGTCTTCCAGTTCCTGGTTACTGTATTTAGGCCACTAACATCAGGATGCTAAAAAGAGGTCCACGACTCCCAGAGAAAATCAACACTGCAATCAAGGCTATCAGATATACCTCCCTGATAACATACACCTGTTCACCCCACAACCAACGTACTAACTCATAACTTCACTTATAAAGCATCAGAGAAGTTCACAGTCCTAAGAAATATGCTCTCAAGTGTCCCTTATTCTCATTTAATATTTCCAATGATCCCTTGACCCGCATGGAATATTCTTGTTCTTCTTGACTGGTATAAAAGTATTTTTGTAGGAATTTCCACCACAAAATCTTACACCACCTAGATTTTGTTACCAGCTTTGATGCTCCACAAACTTCAGCTTTTGATACTCTCTAAGTCTCCAGTAGTTCTAAGTCTGTCCTTGGCTTCTGATATCAATCCCATGAAGGGTAAATATTCTCTGTATGTTACCATAATGGCAACCTTTGTATCCTCCCATGATTATTACCTTACTGTCCCTGATAAGTTACTCTCAAAAAGAAGGTTCTTTCTCAGTATCAAATAAATTGTACTGGTCACCCTTCATCTCCAGGTGTATACCTATCCACAGACCAAAGCCAGTGTGTCAATCTCATCATTTCAGTTATTACTAAAGCACAGTAATTTCACTACCACCTAGCTTATGTAGTATTCTGCTACTTTTCCTTTATCTTGATTTTGTAACTGCCTCCAGAAACATTTTTCTGCCAGGAACTCGCCTTCATTCATCCCATTAGCTCAACTTCCTTTCATTTAGAAAAATAGCTATCCATTTGCGTAAGATACACTGTTCTTAGTTGAGTAGCTTCAAAATGGTCTTTTAACAGTGGAAGGGGCCAGTCCCCACCCGCCAATGATGTGGCATAAAGTACAGTTGAGTAAGTAAACTTACCACAACAGTAAATGTTCTACTAGATCACTGTTGCAGTAGCTGAAGCTATATGAATCCTGCCCCTCTTGACAGTCCAGCTTTTGAAAGCTTAAGAATGCTCTCCACAAATTCTGTCAGAAGCTCTGTGGAAAAGACGGTGCACAAATTAAATCAGAGCATTTTTTTTGCCTTGGAAGGGAGGCAAGAGCTTGAAAAGAATTATGTTAGGAAACATTTCAACAATAAATAGTATACTAAAGGTTGAGGCATCCACATGCTGGCAACACAAAAAGAAAACAGCCACGATGAGTGGGCTGGAGGGAGAGAAGGCAAGTGCAACAGTACGCTATCAAAACATCTACTGTTATAGTGATTTTATTTATACAGCATATAAACAAATTACCACAGCTTAGAAACCTAAAAAGGGGGAGCCCCTGGGGAATGGTCCTAGCAAAGCCTGTTGTGGAACTTGAAGAGGAATTCGGTTTGTTGTACTTTGTAAAAGTATATGCAAATTATCAAATAGTTACCTCTAGTACTCTGCTACCCCTTTCCAGGTTGTCACTTAAGAAGCCAAAGCCCTTGTGGAACAAGCCTAAACTTCCTGTAGTGGCTTACTACTGTGAGTATAACAGATGCCAATTCCATAAGACAGCCACCTTGAAATACTCTGCTTTCACACTGGTTGCCCTTTTTCTCATGTAAAGGTAAGAAGAAACAGCTAATCAGCTTTCCTGAAGGCCCAGGTTTTGTCTGGGTAGTATATAAGCTTGCTGTGGGCATCTGTAGTGTGAAGAACCTTATCTCCATTACTCCTGGATTCAGGAAAAAAAGTCAGTAAGATAAAACAGTCTGGCTTAAAGTAAACTCTGAGACCACTTTAGGCAGAAAGGATTAGTTCCCAAAGATGCCTCACCCTTGTGAAAAATTATATATGGTTGACTAGCCATTAGTGCTTGTAACCACGATACTCTCCTTTCAGGTATCAGAGCAATCAGCAAAACCAATCTTCCATGTTAAGAACCTCAAATCAGCCAAATGGTTCAAAGGGAGAAAGAGAAAGATTTTCAAGCACAAAGTTTAGATCCCAAGGAGTCGCCGCCATTTTTTTTACGTGAATAGATATGCAACACCCCTTTTAAAAACTGTTTTAATGCATTTAATCCAGAACAGAGGCTAATTAACACCTTTGCTTTCCGTTATCTTCTAAGCCAAGAAGACACTTGCGTCCAGAGAGCTTTTCTAAAAAAATCTTCTAGTGAAGACATGATTCATTACCATACCTCTCAATTGTCCAGATTTTTGCCTCTTATTTTTGGTCTGTTCCTCATAATATCTGTGGTTTTCTGGCAAATTGCTGAGGATTGATTCCTGTAAATAATACTGAACAATGACAAACATTTGAGTTTCAGACTTCATATCCTTAAGACAATATATACATATAATAATGTAAAAATCTGTCATTCTAGCAACTTTCTAATTTTATAGGAGCAATACTTAAAATCTGTCACTATTTTTGGGCCTTTGTTCCCCCCATTATTTTTGGCTTTGTCCAGATTTCTTGTGCTGAGAGGTTCATTAAAGTTATAACACCTGATAAATGGTGACAGGTTACAAAAAATGTAAAATATGGTACCCCTTTGGTTGGCAATGGGCTGGCTATACATCGTCAGTGTCAAAGGTCTGTTTGTAGAGGTCAATTTTATACTGCAGCTATATGAAAGAAAAAATTTATTTAGTTAAAAAAAAAAAAAAAAAAAAAAAAAATTACACTGCTGTAAGTTTTCAAGACAGATTCAAGATATCAGTGAAGGAACTGTTCACCCGTTCAAGAGCTCTGCAATTATGTATCATAACGGGATAGCCTACTACTGTTTTGTTATGATGCTGAATGTACACAAATTATGCATAAAGTAATTTTACAATATTTCAAAACATTATGCATCTTCAAATCATTTGTTTAAAACCAAGCATCAGTAACGAGACAGTTAACCTTAATGTTTTACATAAGATGGTACCATTTGCTCACCTGTATGTCACACAGTATTTATGTAATTAATGTAGTAATGAAAATATGGGCACAGAATAGTTGTGTAAAACAGTACCATAACTATAGACGTCCTTCTCTTCCAAGTTGCAGTATTCTAACATGGATTCTCTACCTGAGGCAACCTGAACGTCCAGCTCATACACAAAATATTAGCCTGGCTGCTGCATGGTGCATGAGACATCATACACAGGGACCATAAACCGTGGGCCATAAATGTGACATTCTCATGCACAGACCTCAGAAAGTACAGTTGTGTACACTTACCATAAATGTAGATGTTAGAGTGTACTCACTGTTGCAGTCATTACATTTGGGTAGATTCCCAAAGCTAAGGTTGTGAGGAGGAATTTAAATAGAATTAGGACTAGCTATAAGGCCCTGCAAGACTGCAGTGGCAAAACCAGCTCTGGATTTAGAGAAAATTGGCAAATGATAATGCTTGGTGAAAGTATGTACAGAACTCCAGGTAGCAGCTTCTAGGATGTCCCTTGTAGGGACACCCCTGAGAAAGGCTGTAGAGGTAGATGCAGCCCTGGCTGAATGGGGTCTGATGCCCTGTGGGATAGGTTTTCCATGGTGCTTATAGCAGAAATGAATGCAGAGGCCTATCCATTTTGAAATGGGTTGCTTTGAAATAGCTTTCCCCTTTGTCCCTGCAGCAAATGCCACCAGCAGTTGTTTAGATTTTCTTTGAGGTTTAGTCCTGTCCAAGTAGAATCCAAGTTGTCTGTGCACATCTAAGGAGTGTAGTATCCGTTCTCCCTTTGTTCTGTGGGTTAGGAAAGAAGGTAGGCAAATGAATGGACTGATTAAGAGCCACACTGGATACCACCTTGGGCATGAAGAAGGGACTGGTTCTGAGGGATACCCTGTCCGCATGAAAGATGATGAAAGGCTCCACTGCCATAAGGGCCTGTAACTCAGATACCCTTCTTGCAGAAGTGATTGCTAAAAGGAAAGCTGTTTTCCAGGAAAGGAAGTTTAAATCTGCAGTAGCAGCTGGCTCGAAAAGGAGGAAGAGTGAGTTTCTCCAAGACAAAGTTAAGGTCCTAAGCTGGAGTTGGAGGTCTCCTCGGTGGCCTTAAATTTTTGGCCCCTCTGAGGAACTGCTAGAGCAGTGGGTGAGAGAAGAGGGGAGGCTCTGTGCTATAATGAGCTGAAATGGCTGAGGCATGAATTTTGATGGAGGAAAAGGACAAGCCCTTATGAAGCATCTCAGTCAAATATTGTAGAATCTGAGGCAAATTGGGCACTGGGCACTGCTGCACTCATCCCCTGAGATTGGTTCCAGGTACAAAATCTTTTCCATTTTGCAGCATAAGATTTTCTAGTACTAGGCCTCCTTGCCTCTAAAATGATATCCATCACTGATTTACTGAGGGGTGATAAAGGAGAGATTATCAGCTCTGAGCCCTTTCTTATTTGCAATGGTGATGGACAGGTTGACAGATGATATCAGACAGGAGTCCCCATGGACTATGATGTTTGCAGATGACATTGTGATCTGTAGTGAGAGTAAGGAACAGGTGGAGACCACCCTGGAGAGACGGAGATGTGCTCTAGAGAGAAGAGGAATGAAGGTCAGCAGGACTAAGACAGAATATGTGTGTGTGAATGAGAGGGAGGATAGAGGAATGGTGAGGATGCAAGGAGTAGAGGTGGCGAAGGTGGATGAGTTTAAATACTTGGGGTCAATAGTTCAGAGTAACGGTGAGTGTGGAAGAGAGGTGAAGAAGAGAGTACAGGCAGGATCGAGTGGGTGGAGAAGAGTGTCAGGAGTGATTTGTGACAGACGAGTACCTGTAAGAGTGAAAGGAAGGTCTACAAGAGGGTAGTGAGACCAGCTATGTTATATGGGTTGGAGACAGTGGCACTGACAAAAGGCAGGAGTTTGAGCTGGATGTGGCAGAGTTAAAGATGTTAAGATTTGCACTGGGTGTGATGAGGGTGGACAGGATTAGGAATAAGTATATTAGAGGGTCAGCCCAGGTTGGAAGGTTTGGAGACAAAGCCAGAGAGGCAAGATTACGTTGGTTTGGACATGTGCTGAGAAGGGATGTGGAGTATATTGGGAAAAAGATGCTAAGGGTGAAGCTACCAGGTAACAGGAAAAGAGGAAGGCCTAAGATAAGGTTTATGGATGTGGTGAGAGGACATGCAGGTGGTTGGTGTGACAGAGCAAGATGCAGAGAACAGGAAGAAATGGAAACAGGTGATCCGCTGTGGCGACCCCTAATGGGAACAGCCGAAAGAAGATGATGATAATGGAGAGATTAGGTAATTAGCCAGGCTGCTAGGTTCAGTGTTTGCAGCTGAGGGTGCAGAATCTGGTTCTTTTGCGGAGACAACAGCGAAGGAGTCTGAGGCAGGTGCCATGGGGCCAAGCGTGACACACTGAGCAGGAAGGGGTACCAGTGTTGGCGTGGCCAGTGTGATGCAATTAAAATCGTCCTCGGCTTGTCCTGTTTGATCTTTAGTAGTACCTTGGAGAGCAGAGGCAGAAGAGGAAAGGCATAAACTGATAGGTTTTTCCAGCTGATGGATAGAGCATTCACTTTCCAAGCTAGTTTGTGGGGAATCCTTGTGCAAAATTTGTCCAATTGATGGCTCTGGGGGGAGGCACACAGGTCTATATCTGGGTTCCCCCATTTGCTTGTCAACATGTTGAAAATCCTTGGTTCCAGTTTCCACTCATGTGGGTCCATGAGGTTTCTGCTTAGTCCATCTGCCAGTGTATTTAGTTTTCCTGGCAGGAATTGAGCTTGCAGATTCACTTGGTAGCTCAAGGCCGTGTTCCACAATGCCATGGCTAGTCTGTAGAGGGGGTAAGAGTGCGTAGCCCCCCTGCTTGTTTATGTACCACATGACCGTGGTGTTGTCCGTCTTTACCATTAGTTGTCATGGAAGAATGTGGTCCTTGAAGGCTGTCAGAGCATTCTGTACAGCTAAGATTTCCTTTTGATTTACGTGTAGGTGCATTTGCCTTGAATGCACTTCCCTGCCAGGTGAGCCCCCATGCATAGTCTGATGCATCTGTTAAGGTTTGGGCGTCAGGGGGGTATAGTGTGAATGGTAGTCCCTTGTTTTGGTGGCTGGCCTCTGCCCACCAAAGGAACTCCATGCATAGGCAAGGTATGATAGGAATCACAGCTTCTAGATCCTGTGAATGTTGACACCACAGGCTTTTGAGATACCATTGTAGTTTCCTCATATGCAGCCTTGCATATGGAATTAGAAGAATGCAGGAGGCCATGAACCCCAAGGCTTGCAGTATTTGCCTTGCAGATAACTGGGTTTTAGTGGCCACTTCTTTGAAGTAGATTGTCAAATGAGTCAGTTTCTCTGGCGTGAGGAAAGCAATCTGGGAAGTTGTATTCAAGCTTGCTCCCAGGAATATAATTTGTTGACAGGGTACCAGGTGTGATTTATTTTCGTTTATGGTGTACCCCAGACAAGTCAGTACCCTTTGAACAAAGGCCAAACGATTCAAAAGTAAGTCCTGGCTTTCTGCCTGAATTAGACAATCGTCCAGGTATGGATATATTTGAATATTTCTTTACCTGCAGAATGCAGTGACTGGAGCTAGGCAGTTTGTGAATACCCTGGGTGCAGTAGATAAGCCAAAGGGCAGTGCAGAGAACTGATAGTGCATGTAGCCTGCTTTGAATCGTAGGTATCTTCTTCAAGACTCCCTGATAGGGATGTGCAGGTGTGCTTTTTTGCATCTTTGCCTAGCATAGGAAGCAGATGGTGAAGAGTCAGCATCTTGAATTTTGGAATCACCAGAAAGGTATTTAGAGAAGAAAGGTCCAGGACAGGACGTCATGTATTGCCTTTTCTGGGTACCAGAAAAAAATCTCAAATAAAAACCTAGTCCCTTTTCCTCTTCTGGTACCAACTGAATAGCCCCCAGGCTTAAGAAAGAGAGTACTTGATTTTGAGCCTCTGCCCACTGATTTGGAGGTAGGTCTGGCCACCCACTTGGTGTTGGTAAGGTGTGGAAGTGAAATCTGTATCCCTGGGACACTATTTAAAACCCATTTGTCCTGGGGTAATGAGTTCCCCAGTTTTTGGCCAGCAGACCAATCTTTCCGCCTAAAGGAGCATTCAGTTGTGAAGTGCTTGGAAGTTTTAAACGCAAGTCATTGAGACAGTTTTTCATAGGGGGGAGTCTTACTACTCCCTGATTTGGGTGTAGAAACCCCCCACTGCTTAGTCTTGTGTGTTCCCTGGGACTGAAACCTAGGGTTTCTGCTGTGTCTGGGTTTGGCTTGAGAAGACCTGGAAGGGGCTGGAAAGGACCAATTCTTAGGGGGCCAGTGCCTACTAAATCTAGGAAGCGGAACTTGCAAGAAATCTTTAACAGTTTGCATCGGTCCTGATTTAAGGGAGCATCCAACAACTTAGCTTTAACATGATCAGGCAAAGATTGCTCCTTAAGCCAAGCATGCCTTCTGAGCACAGACCCAGTAACAGCAGCCTTGCAAGAGGCCTCTAATGAATCAAATCCACATAGCAAAGTACGTTTTCCAACCTGTTCAGCAGAATGCATTAAATCCTGTAATTCTTTATTTTCCGCACAGTCAGGAATCAACATCATTTTCTGTTTAAGCAATCCAATAACATGTTGCTGATACGTTAACATATGAAACTGGCAGTTTAAAGCCCTAATGGCCAAGGTTGCAGAAGTGTAAACCTTCTTACCCCATCTATCCAGCGCCCTGGAGTCTCTATCAGGAGTAGGATTTTTAGCAGTAGAAGCCTTAATGCCCTTGGGTCCCTGTGAAATAGTCTCTGGATCCGCAACAGAATTTTTAAAAATGAACTTGTGTGAATCAGGAACCCTGTAATATCTGTCAGGTTTTCTGGGAACAGGAGGCAAAGAATCAAGGGACAAACTAGATTAAAAAAAAAGCATCAACAACAATGTCTAGTACAGGAGGAATAACTTAAGGCCTATGCTGAGGCAGGAGTAATAAATCCCTAAACCTCTTTTTTGAATCAGAAAAATCCTGGCTTTCCCAGTGGAAATGCTCCCTTAAAGTATGTAAGGTTTCACCAAAAGAAAAATCCTCTGGTGGGGAAGCAGAGGGAATAGAGTCCTCTGCATCAGAATCCTCATAAGTAGATAAGGGCAAATCCAGATCATCAGAAGAATCAGAAAAATCAGAATCCTGGTCACAAGATTCATAAACAACTTCGGTCCTAGGTCTCTTAGAAGGGGGAGGTTGGCTTCCCCTGATTAGAGTTATAAGATCTTCAGCCATTCTTATCATTTGCTTTTTAGGCATAGAGGTCTGAGCATTCGGCCTGGGCATCATTTTTTTAGGCATAGTTCAAGATTTAGGCCTAAATGAAGGAGGAGGCGTCAGTTTAATATGCAAATCTGTAGGCCTGAATACACCCTCAGAAGTTGGTGCCTGCACAGTGGCTCCAGACCCATCCAAGGTACAGACATCCGCGGGTTCCATAGTTGAAGCATCTCGCAGCATACCGGACTCCGAATGGGTCTCAGTAGAGGCCTGTGAATCAGAAGTAGCAGGTATCAGTGGCTGCAAAAGCGCTTCAATGAGTACCAGTACCGGCAAACTGGCAAGTGACTTAGGAGAAGTGTCGTCAGCAGTTTTGGACCTAGGCGGCCTGTCGTCTTTAGCTTTGCGTTTTTTCAAAATCCCAGTAATCAGATGGCTAACAGATGACATTTCTGGATAATTAAACCAAGAACTGAAATATTTAGAGGCTAAAATATTCCGACGACGAATACTGCGCTGATTAAAGCACAAAACCGACAGCAAGGTACGACGTGGTCAGGGCCTAGGCAAGGAATATAATATGAATGAAAATCTTTATGAGGTATTTGCTTTCCACAAGTAATGCAATTATTAACTTTTACTGACATCGGTAAGGCACAAGAAAAAGTTTCCCCAACGAGGTACGTAGCTTTAGTTGAAGACTTCGGTTCTGAAACTCGAAAATGAAAATTTCAGGTGTCGACCGACCGGCACTTGCGAACTGCTTCTGCTTCGGGCATCACATGGCAAGAAAGACTGGTGTAATGGTGTCTGCTGCATGTTTTATATGCCTGACGTCATGGAAGAAGGGACAGCAACCGACACAGGACCCAAGACTTTGTTATTCAGGCCGACGGAGGGCTACTGCAAGCAGATAACCCAAATGTAATGACTGCAACAGTGAAACACGAAGAACATCTGAATGCCCCAGTTGGACAATAGTCTAAAGTAAGCTGATAAGGATGCCATCCAGAAATGGAAAGGTCCTGGGGGAGTAGGAGGGTGGGATAGGAATACTGCTACATGGAAGAGAAAGACATCTATGGTTATGGTGTAAGATTTTACACAACTATTCTATGTCCTTCTATTTTCATGTTGCAGTATTCTAACATGAGGTAAGTGTACCAAAGCTTAACATGTGTTATGGGAAGTGGAACAGCATGCATTCTCCAAGAATCCATGAAGGATTGCTTTAGCAAATCCTGCCCTAGTCCTACAGATACAGTCCAGTTTATAATGTTTAGTGAAAGTGTGGACTGAAGACCATTTGGCTGTCTCTAAAATGGTGGCTGTATCTCGTCCTTTGAAGAATTCCCCTGAGGAGGTCACAGCCCTGGCTGAGTGGGCTCTCACTGTGCAGGGTAACTACTTTCCATGGAAGGAGTAGCAGAAAAATACTGTTTTGGAAATTCATGAAGAGACAGTGTTTGGATACAGCTTTTCCCCGAGTCCTGGGGTGGAAGGATACAAACAACTAGTTGGACTTTCTGATGTCTTTAGTCTTATCCAGATACAATCTAAATTGTCTGTGAACATCAAGGGAATGGAGCGCACTCTCACTGTCATTCTGTGGGGAAGGGAAAAAAGTGGGTAAATGAATAGATTGGTTAAGGGATAGTTCACTGACCACTTTAGGCATGAAGGAGGGGTTTGTATGATGCGAGGCCCTATCCTGAAGGAAAATGAGGTACAGGTGGGTTAGCCATGAGTGCTTGTTAACTCTGAGACTCTTCTGGCCGAAGTTAAGGCTACAAGAAGCACTGTTTTCCTAGTGCACATCTTTAAGATGGCTGAAGCTGCTGGTTCAAATGGAGCAGCAGTATGTTTTCCCAGAATAAATTTCAAATCCCAAGGAGGGGGGACGGGTTTTCCCGGTGGTCAGATGTGAAGGACTCCTTAGAGAAAGAACTTAATCTCTAATCTAGACAATAATGGCAGACTAAGAGGTAAGCAGGCTGAGATAGCTGACAAACTTTCACTGATGAGTATGAAAGTTCAGATTTTATGAGTTCACATAAATAAGACAATACTAGAGGTATATCTGCCTGAAAGTGGTCTAGTTGTCTGTGAAGACACCAAGTGGATAATCTTTTCCATTTGGATAAATAGGATGTCCTGCTAGTGGGTTTCCTGGCCTCCTGTAGGACAGATAGCACGTCCTCTGAGTAAAGGTGTTTAAATGGGATCAAAATTTTTATCACTCACTGGGCAAGTCTGAGAGTTTCAGGTGTGGGTGGATAAGACATCCCTTCTGTTGTGTGATGAGGTCCACCTTGTGAGGCAACTTGTGGCGACTGCCCTTGGCTAGTGACAGAGCAGGGGGAACCAGTACTGCCTTGGCCAAAAGGGAGTCACCAGCAACTTTTTTGGCTTGCCCTGCTGGATCTTCTGTCCTTCTGACTTTCTGTGCAGGAGGGAACAGGGGGAATGCAAACAGAAACATCCCCTTCCAGGAAATTGTGAAGGTGCCCACTCTCTAAGCTTCTGGGGAGGGGGACCTTGAGCAGAACAGCTGTAGTTGTCTGTTCTGAGGGGAAGCAAACAGATCTATCTGTGGTGTACCCCACCAGTGGACTATGTCCAAGGAAACATCTCTGTGCAGCATCCATTTATGATTCTGAGACAATGATCTGCTGAAAGCATCTGCCCGATTGTTGTTTTGTGATGGGATGTAAACTGCCTGTAGTGTTACATTGGAGAGGGTAGCTGGCTCCCATGCTTGGATGGCCAGCCTGCAGAGTAGGCAAGACTTCGTCCCCACTTGCTTGTTGATGTACCACAGGACCGTGGTATTGTCTGTAAAGATTTTGAGGGGACATGAGTGTATGAGGTGAAGGAATGCCTTCAAAGCTAGGAGGAGGGCAGTAATTTCCCTTATGTTGATGCGTTTTTTTCCGAAGGTAGGGGTTCCATTGGCCCTGCACCTCAAGTCCATTCATAGTGCCCCCCCCCCACTCCAGATCTGACGCATCTGTGCACATCTGCTGAACTGCAGAGAGAGGCTGTAATGGAAGTCCTGGGTTCAGAAGAATTTGCTGAATCCACCACCTGATTTCTTTCTTTAGACAGGGAAGGAATGGGACCTGAAATTCTTGTGGATGGGCATGCTTGGACTAGACTTTCTTCAAATACCATTGAATCTTCCTCAAGTGTAGCCTGGGAAGAGACAACATGGGAGAGTGGCTGCCATCAGACCCAGGAGGCAAAGGAATTCCCTGGCTGAAATGCAGTTGACTGAGTAGTTTTTGAAAGAAGTAGGTCAGTGAAGTGACCTTTTCTAGTGGGAGAAAAGCCTTCATCAAAACCGTTCTTATTCTGCAACCCAAGAAAATGTGGTCTTGGGAAGGAGTAAGGGAAAACGTGAGTAGGTTGACTGTGAAACTCAGGCTTTCGAGGAGGAAAATGGTGAATTGAAGGTGTCTTTGCAGGGTACATGGATCCTCTGCCTGGATGAGGAGGTCATCTATGTATGGAAAGATATGAATGTTTTTTGTTCTACAGAAGGTCACAGTGGGGGCTAGACATTTTGTAAACACCCTTGGAGCTGCAGACAAAGCAAAGGGCAAGGCAGTAAACTGATAGTGCAAAGAATACACTGCAAAACGCAGGAATTTGCGAAAGGCTAGGTGGATAGGGATGTGTAGATGTGCCTCTTTCAGTTCTAAAATAACCACAAAGGAATTGGGTATCAAGAGTGGAAGAAGGATTTGAAGGGACAATATGCAGTAAGTGGATACATGCAGAAAATGGTTTAGAAGAGAGAGGACCAGGATAGGTCTCCATGGGTCATCCTTTCTTGGGACTAGGAATAGCCTGGAATGGAAGCCTTGACCTTCCTGTCCTGGGGCTACCCTTTCAATTGTGCCCTGTAGAACCACATCTTGAATAACTTGAGGGATGAGATGGATTTAGTCTTTTGGTGGAGGGGGATACCTTTTGGGAAAGGCTTTTCCTGCCAATGCATGAAATATCCTTTTTCCACAACTGATAAAATCCATTTGTCTAAAGTAATTTGTTGACATAGCGGAAGACAGTGACAGGCGGGCAGAAAAGGGAAGGAGGTAAGGGGGGTTTTAACAGTCACACACTGTTAAGCCTGACAGGAAAGGGCAATCTTTGATTAGCTTGAGAGGTGTTAGGTCTGGGACAGGAAGGTTTCCTGGCACCTTTTCTTGATTTAGAAGTAGAAGGTGCAGAGGCCTTCCTGACAAAACTTGGTTTGGCAAGATAGTTTCTGTGAAACTTGGGCACTGGTGAGCCAAAGAGGTGCCTGAGGTCCTGCAGCTCCTTGCTCTTCTTCTGCATGTTTTTAAACAATTCTGCTGACTGTTTTCCAAAGAGGAACTTATTGTCAACAAAGGCATCCACAATTTTGTTTTTGAAGTCATCTGGCAGTGGCTGTAGCCTGAGCCAGGAGTACCTATGAAAGACTAATGCTGATCCAGATGACCTAGCTGATGCTTCTGCAGCATCATAGCTGCATTTAATGGAGGATCTAGTGACTTGTGCACCCAAGGAACGTTTAGAGGCAACTTGTGGTTTGGTGGGAGATTCTGGAATGGAGGGCAGCAGATTTCATAGCTTGTGAAACTAGGTCTAAAGCATATTTTACCATATGAGTTGGGTAATTAATGGCGCTAAAGGCCAGGGTTTAAGAACTAGAAATTTTCTTTCCTAACCTGTCCATCGCTTTGCTACCTTTACCTAATGGCAGCAGGGAAAAAGAGGGTAGTTGTCTAGATGTTTGTCTGCTGAGACAGCAATAACAGCTGGGCCTGCCATTGGAGGTTTAATAAGGAATTTGAAGTCATCAGGAACTTTATAGAACCTGAATCGTCTTTTAGAGGAAGGTGGCTGTGACTCTAGAGGAGTCTTTGAAGCTGAGGCAAACAAGTCCAAATAGGCTGGAATTACTGGAGGGATGGTTGTGGGGGAAGTGGATTCCATCTGCAGAAGCTCATACTGCCCCTTCTGTACTTCTGTCATTTGTGTGGAATCCCATTTAAAGTAGTCCCTCATTTTTGAAATGGTTTCCCCAAAGGTGATGTCCTCAGGTGGGGGAAATCACCTTCCAAGGAATCCTACTCTGGAGAACAGTATTCCAGGGAAGAAGCCAGCTGTGAGGCACAGGAGAGGGACTCATAAGAAGAAGAATAATCTTCATCATAGGTCTGTAGATGTGCCAATGGGCCAGCACAAGCAGGCCTGGGGCTCAAGGTTGGAAGTGTAGCAGGAGTCTGTGAAGAAGTAAGCCTCATGGCTAAGGAGGTCTGAAAGACAGATTGGGAAAATGCCTGCCAATAAGGCAAATCTTCTGATGGAGGAGACAGATGTTTAGATTTCTGTTTCCTTTTCAGAGAAGGAGTCTTAGGGTCCAGGCTAATGAGGTGAAGGCCTACTGTCTGATGTCAGTCTAGCAGTAGAAGCGCCTTCCTCAGGGATGGATGATAATGCTAGCCATTTGGGTGAACCTGGCACCCCCCCCCCGACATCTGAGATTAACATCACTGGAACCTCTGCGAACGTGCAGACTGGAGAAACTAAGGTGGCATCCAAAGCGGTACCTGCCAAAGTCGCCAAGCCTATCAGACATACCTCAGCCCCTAAACTTGCAGCTGGCGGGACGTCCGTACTTGGAGGTGCAGTTGCTGTATCTGGCCTTTTTTGGCGATTCTAACTACATACCTAAGACAAGGCATTTGAGTTGCTTGTTCTCAACGAAAAGCTTTAGGGTTGCGAGATGGCTATGCAGTGCTTTTGGAACAAACCACTGGCAAATGTTGCACACTTTGTAGTCATGGGAAGGATCTAAGCAGAATAAGCAGAGACTGTGGCTGTCTTCGTGCAGAATTTGTTGACCACACGTGCAATTTCCCTCCCTAGATGACATGGATGGTATCAGCTAATGTTCTGCCAATCAATAATGCTATTTAACCTAACAAAATGTTTCATACAGTGGCCCACAATTTTATTAAAGGTAGTTTTACAATAAACCAAAGAGCAAGTTAAAGTTCAGCTAGGTTCTATATCCTGCCCCTCAGCTCCTCTGCCAGGCCAGTGTGTGTGTGTGGGGTCCACAAAGATCCATCCTATGCCCTATTCTGTTCTTTTTACTAATAATTGGTCCACTAACTTTTCACACATTCCTAGCATTCTATATACAGATAATGTTATTATTAACAGATTCAGCCCCCTATATAAAACTATTAAAAATTAACTGGAAACAATCCTGACTAACCCATCAGAATGACTTCTCACAAAAAGTAGTAGTACTCATGCTTTTCTGTATTGCACCAAAAACTGATCAAAGCCCCATCCAACTGATCTATTATGATAACCTCACCCAGGAACCTTACAAGTACAAAGAAATTGGACTTGATTCCATCTCAACCTACAAAAGCACTTCCAAAGGCCAAAGTAAACAGTCTTCTTTTCTGGTGCAAGAAAATCTCCCACTTTCCTTCCCTTGAATGTGGAGTTGTCATAATCAAAAAAGCTCTGCTAACCAAGTTGCATCATCATCAAAAAAGAATCTCAAATCATTCTAAACAACAACTTTCAGTGCACAGTGCCTGCACTAAAAGACGGCAACATTCAAAGAGTCACTCTATTACTAGAACTCAAGGCTTTTAAACCCACATACCTAAACTTACTGCCCTTCTTCACTCAAACACTACATGAGAAATCTGCTCCCTATAACCTAAGATCCCTACCAGCACATACCATCAGCTTGCAGCACATTCCAACTCTGCACACGCGCGTGTTTACACATCTACACATACATACATATACATATGGAGGTGGGATTACACCAAGGATCAGCTCTGAGCCCTTTCTTATTTGCAATGGTGATGGACAAGTTGACACGAGATCAGACAGGAGTCCTCGTGGACTATGATGTTTGCAAATGACACTGTGATCTGTAGTGGAAGTAGGGAACAGGTGGAGGAGACGATGGAGATATGCTCTAGAGAGAAGAGGAATGAAGGTCAGAAGGACTAAGACAGAATATGTGTGTGTGAATGAGAGGGAGGATAGATGAATGGTGAGGATGCAAGGAGTAGAGGTGGCGAAGGTGGATGAGTTTAAATACTTGGGATCAATAGTTCAGAGTAAGGGTGAGTGTGGAAGAGAGGTGAAGAAGAGAGTACAGGCAGGATGGAGCGGGTGGAGAAGAGTGTCAGAAGTGACTTGTGACAGACAAGTACCAGTAAGAGTGAAAGGGAAGGTCTACAAGAGGGTAGTGAGACCAGCTATGTTATATGGGTTGGAGACAGTGGCAATGACAAAAAGGCAGGAGTTAGAGCTGGATGTGGCAGAGTTAAAGATGTTAAGATTTGCACTGGGTGTGACGAGGGTGGACAGGATTAGGAATAAGTACATTAGAGGGTCAGCCCAGGCTGGAAGGTTTGGAGAAAAAAACAGAGAGGCAAGATTATGTTGGTTTGGACATGTGCTGAGGAGGGATGCCGAGTATATTGGGAAAAAGATGCTAAAGACGAAGCTACCAGGTAACAGGAAAAGAGGAAGGCCTAAGATAAGGTTTATGGATGTGGTGAGAGAGGACATGCAGGTGGGTTGGTGTGACAGAGCAAGATGCAGAAGACAGGAAGAAATGGAAACATATGATCTGCTGTGGCGACCCCTAAAGGAAACAGCCGAAAGAACAGCCTAAAGTCTATGATGATACACATATGCACACACAATATACATATACACACACACACACACAAATATATACATACACACACAAACACACGTGTGTGTGTATATGTATATATATATATATATATATATATATATATATATATATTTTTTTTTTTGTTATATGTGGATGTGTATATTTACACACACACAGGACTGATCTCATTAAAACATTTACTAAGTTGTTCTGCTTATCTATACTGCTACATACTACATTTTGTATTTCTTTGTTGCATTTCTGGACTGAGCCTGAAAATGAGATCACTACTCAGCCCTGGTTAACAACTTATACAAAATAAACCAACTTTTGCAAAAAGTACAACTACTGCCAACTCAGACCATTTTTTTTTTTTTTTTTAAGAGAAGGTTCTCCTGCACCCTAGTGGCAGGAGTGTGCAGTTAGAACTTGTCTGATCGAAGGCTGCTGGATCGGGGCTCAGTTTTTAGCTTTTTATTGGTTAATTTGTTTAAATCAGTTTGCTCATTTGCTACTGTTATATTTAAAAAAAAAAAAAAAAAATACACTTTATGCATCGCCGCTTAGCTAGGGTTAAACTATTCCTGGCGCCATAAAGTCTGCTCTTCAAATTTTCGCTTAGAACTACACAGTTTTTTAGTTTTAGCACTCAAATCTATTTTTTTTTTTAGCTCGGCACTTGTTCAGAACTCACTGTAAGCACTAAATAAGCTACAAATTACTACAACACTCAACTTTCCTCACTTGTGTAGAGGAAAACCGTTTTTAGCACTTAATAAGCACCTATCCAGGCATGTCTAAGGGTCAGCACCCGGTGTTTTCTCCTGTCTACCTGATGAATCTGGGTATCTTGGGGAAATACAGCAACTGTCTCATGTACACAGACAACCCTCTCCTCCTACCAACCAACACTACAACCTGTGAGAGATGCACTTATATAGCCAAACTGGAAGCAAAGTTCTCTTCACCCAAGACTGGACTAGACAGTCAAGAGGAGAAGGTAAATACCTGCACCACACCACACTCATCACGTAGTCCCTCAAAACCTACACCACCAAAACACACACACAGCAACACAAAACACACACCTACATTCGCGTGGAGGCTCTCAATAAAAATCTGCTCAAGCAACAGGGACCTCCAAAGCAGAAACGCATGCAACCTCCACCTGCCAACACAACCCAAATGACACATAGCCCACAAACTCAGTGTGCCACTCAACCATAGCCCATAAGGCACAACATACCCAACAATCTAGTCATAAGTGACTATAGTCAGGCACAATGATGTTCAACTCACCAGGCTAAACAAGGACAAAGTCACTGTCAGCTGCCTGTCAGGTGCCAGGATCCAGGATCCGCCACATAATGCATGCACTCAGGTCACTCCAAAACAAGTACAAATATGACTCTGTCATTGTCCGTGTTGGTGTGAATGACTTGAGACATACCGCCCTGGACTACATGAAAAGAGACATGGAGGAGCTCTCCGATCTTGTAGCCCAGGCAGGTATGACCCTAGCCCTGAGAAGCATCCTACCATCACCCAGAATACCACCACAGTACAAGGACAAAATGATTGACTTCAACTATTGACTAAGCTTCTGGTGTCATTCTAAGGGGATCCAGTATCTGTCTGCCTGGGATGACATGATCGACAGACCACAATGCTTTGCTAGAGACGGCCTGCACCTGTCGTCCTTGGGATTCCGGATATTGGCTAATGGTTTTGCCACCCCTATAGTGCCTTTTTTAGGAAAGGTTCAAATGACAAATTCACCACTGTACCAGGTACAAGCAAGCAAAATCTGAAGGCAATGCTACTCAAAGCTAGAAGTCTAAACCTCAAAATGCATTCACTCAAGGCACTCCTTAAAATGGAGAACATCGACATCTGTGCAGTGACAGAGACCTGGGTCAAAGCTCCAGAGAGCACCCCTGCATTACCAGGCTATAATTCATAACACACCTTTCGGCCACCTAACCTGGATGGAAACACTAAAGGTGGAGGCGTGTCCATATTCATTAAGGATATCCACACCTCCAGGCTAGTTGCTCAGCACAATGCATTCGAGATTATCCAAGTGCAACTAACTCTGGGCAAGACCGCAATCCAAATTATAACTTGCTACAGATCCCCCACCATGCCCCAGGATCCCCACTCCTCATTTCTTGATACACTGGAAAATATTAGGGTACAACCCAACACCCTAATAATTGGCGATTTCAACTACCCCTCCATTAACTGGGAAAACTACTCATGTACCAACTCTTTTGCTCAACGTTTTCTGAATTTATAAATTCCAACGCCTTGGATCAACTTATCCACACCCCCACGAGGGGCAGCAATATCCTAGACCTGGTTATTACCAACATGGGCAACCGGTGTTCCACACCAGAGGTCAATGCCTCGGTCAGATCCTACCTCAAGCTAATCAGCCTGGACATCCACATCCCACCCCACCCCCCATTAGAGAAACCACTGTAAAAAATTTCTCCAAAGCCAACTTCACGCATCTTAAGACAGAAGTGGCAAACTTCACGACACTCATGTAGATGGACAATAGAGGTAAGACTGCTGAATCCTACACAAATGCACTTTATAAGCACTTACACGAGTGTATGGATCGTGCTATCCCTAACAGAACCAAAATGCTATCCTCCAAAAAAAAAAGTAAGCCAATCTGGTGGTCCCCTGCCATAAACAAATGCTACAACAGAAGAAAGAAACTGTTGCAAAAGAGTAAAATCCCATGAATGGAAGAACACCCTTGATCAGCCTCAGTAAAAAGCTGAGATCCCTCATAAAATTCTCCAAAGCTACTTATGAAAACAAAATCGCCACTGATTCTAAACACAACCACAAAGCATTCTATAGCTATGTCAAGAATCTCAATGGCAACACTCCGATCTGCTCTGAGTTGCAGCACAATGGCACTAAATATACAGAACCAACTGATATTGCCAACATCCTGGCAGATCTGTTCAGTGCTAACTTTACCCCCCCTCACTCCCTAAAGGGCCCGTCTCTATACCAGAAGAATGCAAAGTTCCTGTAATCATGGCTGCACACGTAAAAACGTTCCAAAGCCAAGAACACAGCATCCATGGGACCTGACAACATCCCAGG
Source organism: Protopterus annectens (assembly GCF_019279795.1). Classification (NCBI taxonomy): domain Eukaryota; kingdom Metazoa; phylum Chordata; order Ceratodontiformes; family Protopteridae; genus Protopterus; species Protopterus annectens. The sequence continues at coordinate 1,137,441,123 of NC_056746.1, forward strand.
CTGCGTTCTACATGAACTACAGAATGAACTGGCACCCCATCTAAGCACCATGTTCACTCATAGCCTCACCTCAGGCTTTGTCCCCACTGAATGGCGCACAGCGACTGTTATCCCACTCCACAAACAGGGAGCCACCATGGTCCCCCGCAAACTACCACCCCATTAGTCTAACGAGCCTGGCCTGCAAGGCCATGGAATGCATCATCATGGAACTTATAAACAATGACATTGGTAATCTCCAAACTCTGGACCCCACCCAGTTCGGGTTTGTAAAAGGCAGATCATGTCTCCTAAACCTGACTGACTTCTTTGAAGAAGTCACCAAAGCCGTAGACGAGGGTAAGGTGGTGCACACAGCCTATCTAGATCTCGCCAAGACTTTTGACACCATCCCCTACTCTGGAATTATAGATAAACTCACTAAACTAGGTATAAATCCCTACGTCACAAGATGGGTTGCCAACTGGCTCACTGACAGAACCCACACTGTGAAAGTAGCAGACTCCAAATCTGACTTCAGACCAGTGACAAGTGGAGTACCACAGGGTTCAGTCCTGGGTCTTCTCTTGTTGGTATCTACTTTTCTGAAGTACAGGCTAACACAGAAGGTCTTTGACTAAGAAGTTCACAGATGACTGCAAACTAGGAGCCATAATTCAAACTTCTAACGATGTGGACGTCCTACAAAAGGGCCTCACTGAGACAGATAGATGGTGTCAAAGTCATGGCCTCAAGCTCAATGCCGAACAGTGCATTGTCATCCCCTTTTGTAAAAACTCTGTACCCATGAGCTACCACATAGGTGGTAGTCTACTTAACACCGAAAGTGTGATAACAGACCTTGGGACACAGGTGGACAGTAGTCTCTCCTTTGATAATCACATCGCCACAGTAATTAGGAAATCCTTCTACGTGGCACACCTCATCACAAAAGGTTTCTCATCCAGGAAAAAAAGAGGTCATTGTTCCCCTCTACTTGTCACTCATTAGTCCCATTAGAGTACAACGCCCCTTTTGGTATGTACCTCACAAGACATCTACAACAACTGGAAAAGCTGCAGAAATACCTCACAAAGAGGATTACTAGCCTCAAATAGATGCCCTACACAGACGGTCTCAAAAAACTCCAGCTTTACTCCGCCGCATATTGCCTACTCAGAGGCGATCTCTGCCTAACATACAAAGCTATGTCAAATCCAGAGCTGTTGGACATGCTCCACTTAAAGAAATCTCAATCCATCCGAGCTACACGCTCTAGGGACCTAGGCCTTGTCACGACAATAAACAGAACATGCTGGAGGGATAGATTCCTGTCCCAGAGACTTTCCATACTCTGGAACAAACTACCTATCTATATCAAACAAAGCTCCTCTTTAGCACTCCAAGAAAAATCTTGATGACTGGATGGGAAATAGGAAATTTACCCCGGGGATCACCTCTGTGGCTCTGCTCGACAGGGGAACATGAAAATAATTTTATTGGGTGGTGAAAGCCAGGGTACCTTTTTGTCTAGGTTTCTATAGGCCCTAGGGCTGATAGCCTAGTACCTACCTATGAACCTATACAGAGCCTCTGTTTAAAGTCTCATCCAAAGGATGGATGAAGTGTGCTAAAACACAGGGTTAACCATTTTCTTCGTCATCACTGTAGTTATAAAAAAGGGCCATTAACATAACAGATTTTTGAAAAACAGTATATAGATCATGAAACTTTGTTCTGTTTGGAAAAAAGAAGCATCTGAAGTACGAAAATGTAAACAAAACCTAGATATTTTTGAAAAGATAAAAAAGAATATGGACAAGGGAAAGAGAGAGATTTGATATGGTGCTATACTTATGCAAAGGCAAAAGCCAAATTAATCAACATAAAGAAGGCAGCCCAAAAGATATTCAAACGGAAATACAGGGAAAGGCATCCAGATATGGAAATTTTCACAATAAATAAAACAATATCACGCAGAGGAAATGTAGAAAAGAAGATTAGTAAAACAAAAGTTAAAAAAATAGAAGTTGAAGTTATGGAATGCCTGCAAAGTGAAGGATTTGATGTAGAAGGTCTAACATAGGTTACATCACAGCATGATGGAACGAGTCCCCAAAGTAAGGGGGGAAACAAGAAGATAGGAGACATCTGAAGAAGAAATATGGAGGTGGGAAGGAAAAAGCGATTTAATATGGTGTGATATCTATGCAAAGGAGAAAGCAAAACTAATCAATACAAAAAGAGCAGCATCAAAGATATTTGAAGAGAAATGCAGGCAAATGAATCCAGACATGGAAAACTTTACAATACAAAAAATAAAAAGACAGAGGAAAAGTAGAAAAGGAGATAAGTAATGGAGACGTTAAAGAAATAGAACCTGAGGTCATGAAGTACCTCCAAAGTGAAGGACTCCTGTTAGAAAATCTAATTCAGAAAGCACCACAACAGGACAGAGCAATGGAACTCCAAATTAAGGGGAAACCAGTGAAATGGAAAGCAATCGATCAGGTGCCATATGAAGATATTTTGTAGCCTTCCACAGAAAACCAGTATAAACATCCACTTGAAGCTGGACAGCAAGGGAAGGAACAGGAAACTGTGGAAGCTCTGACAAAGTTAATGTTGAGGAGTGATAGGCCAGCGAGTTATCATATGACAGGAGCAACGGATGACACAGGATGAAATTGAAGAGAATGTGCCACAGGAAGATGTAATAGAACTTTCTATAGCAGGAAATGGAAAACAAAAAAAATGTGCCCTCAGTTTAGAAGAAAACGAGCTAAGAGAAGAGTTGCTTGACTTAATAGAAACAGACAGACATATCAAGAGCAATGAAAGAAATAGACTGCAGAAGGTCAATAAAACCCAAAAAGTCAGTTTGATAAAGCAAATGAACACATTAATTATGACTATCCATATTCATGTGATGAAGTAAACAGGATACATTACTGTGCAACTAAATTAATAACTGATAAAGTTCTACATCAAGAACACAGGGTAGTGAAGGCGAGAAAGGACAGAAATCGAATACCATCATGGAAGTACTGAATAGAGAAAACCATAAAGCAATTAATACAAGAAGTGTCACTATTAGAAGAGTATAGAAGAGGGAACAGATCAACAAGAATACTCAGAGAGATAGAAGTGATAAAACCAATGCGCAATATTTGAACAGATCACGATCTATCATGCACTATTGCATATAAACTAATAATCTCAGCATAGGCGGAAAAAAAAAAAAGTTATGTACTCACCATAACATTCCATGTTTATAGTCCATCTCGCCCTTCATTCTTACATATGGGTTCGGAGCCAGTCTATTACAAAGCTCAAAGTCTCTTAGTTGGCTCGTGGCTAGGTAGGTATCCCATAGTGCACTAGTACAATCCCCAGAGCTGGTTTGCTGCTAAACTACAGAAAGATAGAAAAGAAGTTAACCAGAATGAACAACAATCATGAAAGGTCTCCACCCTACCAAGGTAAGACTATCCTGTCTCCAGATCCTTCCAGGACGGGGGTAGGTGGGTGGGTTCGTAAGAATGAAGGGTGAGATGGACTACAAACATGGACGTTATGGTGAGTACATAACTTCTTTATGTTCTGTAGTCCTAGCTTGCCTTCATTCTTATATATATATGGGACAGCATCCCTAGCACCTTATTCTTGGGTGGCTCACTAGAAAATACTCCTGAGTACCGTGGAACCAAAAGAGGCTCTACCCCTTGAGGTCAGATCCAATTTGTAATGCGTAATAAAGGTGTGAGGGGTAGCCCTGGTTGTTGCTGCACAGATACTGTCAATTGGAACTCTGGCTTGGAAGGCAGCAGATGTAGACTGGGATCTTGTAGAATGAGCCTTAATCTTGAATGGTAAAGTTTTTCCATTGGAGAAGTAAATGAAGGAAATACAGCTCGAAATCCAATTAGATAGGGTCACTTTAGAGACTGGCAGACCTATTCTAGATTCAGAAAAAGGATATGAAAATTAGGTCTGACTGAGTTCCTTAGTCCTGTGAAGGTAGAACAGTAACTGGGCCTTTGAACATCAGGTTGATGAAATTTGTATTCTGCAGTGTTGGAATGATTAGGGAAAAACACAGATAATTCTATGGTTTGGTTCAAATTTGTGTGAAAGCAAACTTTAAGGTTAAAGGAAGGATTTGCACGAAGGGAAAATCTGTCTTTGTGGAAAATCAAATAAGAAGGATTAATCGACAGTGCTTGTAACTCTGATACTAGTCTAGCTGATGTGATGGCTACTAGAAACAAGGTCTTCCAAGACAGAAATTTCAAATGGCACGAATGAGCAGGTTCAAAAGGCGGGGAAGTTAGTTTGGACAGAACAAAGTTTAGCTCCCAAGGACATACCCTGTTCCTGAAAGGTAGGTCTCAGCAAAGTAGCGCCTTTAAGGAAGGTTTTACACAATCTGTGGGACATCAGGTTAGATTCATGCTGTCCCAAATGAAAATTAGATATCGGTGCCAACTGGACCCTAATTGTGGCAGCAGCAGATCCCTGATGGAAACGTTCAGACAAAAATTCTAAAACCATAGGGATGGATGCTGTATAAGGATCTACATTTCTTTCTTTAGCCCAGATAGAAAACCTTCTCCATTTGCTAGTGTATAACTTCCTAGTGGAAGGTTTATGAGAAGACGTAAGGATGTGGGTCACGGCAGATGAAAAAACATGAAGCCTGAATAGGGATGGAAGGGGAGCTGCCACGCTGTCAAGTTGCGGATGTGGAGGCAGGGGGGGAGCTGCCACGCTGTCAAGTTGCGGATGTGGAGGCAGGGGTGAAGGGAGCCTGATGTGTGTCAAGAGGTCTGGCACTGGGTCCAGAGTCCATGGATCGTCTAGTAGATGAGGCCCGAAAAAGGGGAACCAAATCTGACGAGGCCAGGAAGGAGTGATGAGAATCATTTTGCTTCCCAATAACTTGGCTTTCTGAATCACTTTGGATACGAGTGGAAAAGGAGGGAATGCATAAAGGAGTCCCAGGGGCCAATCATGAACAAGTGTGTCTCTTGGTGACTCCCCCGGAGGGGGGATGAGGGAGAAGTAGCTGCTGCATTTGGAGTTGATCGGACTGGCAAAGAGATCGGAGCAAGGCTGTTCCCATTTGCGGAAGATCTGTTCCACTATTTCCTGACTCGGAGACCACTTGTGAGGCATCAAGATTGCCCTGCTGAGCTTGTCGGCTATGACATTGGTTGTCCCCAGGATATGCATTACCACTAGAAAGTGTTTGGAAGATTTTGCCCACTTCCAGACACGAAGGGCCTCTCGACAAATGGGGTAAGATCTGGTTCCTCCTTGCTTGTTGAGATACCATACCACCGACATATTGTCTGACTGGATTGCTATCGTCCCTAGAGGAAGAAAGTCGTGAAGTGCTTGCAAAGCTAGAAGCACTGCTCTCATCTCTAGGACACTGATAGGTAGGTGAGTCTCGTGATCTTGCCATGTGCCTTGCACAGTCCTGCCTAGATAATGCTCCCCCCCATCTGTGAGGCATCCGTGGTCACAGTAGCAATGGGTTGGCGAGGAAGGAATGGAGTGTCTGTTGTCAGCTGGTCGGGATGAATCCACCAATGAAGGCCCTTTTTGCAAGACTCTTATGATGATACAGTGAGATAGAGGCAGTTGTTGAAAGGACCGCTGGGAAGACAGAAGCCACTGGAGAACTCGTACATGCAATCTGGCTAGAGGGACTAATGTTATGGTGGAGGCCATGGTCCCTAACAGTTTCAGCACTGTCTTTGCCTTGACTTTCTGTAGAGGAAGTAAACTGAGAATTTGCTGTCGGATGTTTTGAATTCTGTCTGCAGATGGACGAGCTGGCATGGCGACTGTATTTCTGCGCCTACAAAAGTCACAAATTGAGAGGGAGATAAGGCAGATTTTTCCCAGTTTTTTGTAATTCCCAGCTGGGAACAAAGCTGGATGGTGGAATCTCTGGTTTGTAGAAGACAACTGGTGGTGATGGTCAGGAGCCAGTCGTCCAGGTACGGAAACACTTGGAATCCTCAATATCTCAGGTGAACTGTCACTACTGAGATACATTTGGTGAACACCCTGGGAAGCTGTGGTGAGACCAAAGGGCAGAGCACAAAATTGGTAATGACTGGCTCCCAGCTGGAAGCGCAAGTGACTCCTTGATGCTCTGTCCATTTTTATATGGTAGTACGTATCTTGGAGGTCTACGGAGCACATCCAATTGACTTTCCCTAACAGACAGAGTATAGACTGCAGTGTCACCATCCGGAATTTGGCCTTCTTTACAGATTCGTTTAGTTTGCTGAGGTCCAAGATGGGCCTCCAGTCCCCTGTACGTTTTGGCACTAAAAAGAATCTGGAGTAAGTTCAGAATCCTATCTGGTCTGCAGGGACGGTTTGGATGACTCTCTTTGCAAGAAACATCTGCACTTCTACAGTTGCTTAATCCCTGTGATTAGGTGGAACGTCCAGGATCTTCTTGGAAGTGTGGGGTGGAAGAGAAAAGGGTATGGAGTAACCTCTGGTGATTATTCTTTGTACTCATTTGTCTTGGCTGATGTTTAGCCAGGCTTCTGGATACAAAGACAGGCGACCCCCAACTGGCTCCAGAGAAGCGCAGCCGGGCCCCAAATCAGGAGCGCTGATAGGGACGGCCGCAAAACGAATCGTGGCCACCCTGGTTTTGCGGACCCCCCCCTGCCTCTACAGCAACGTCTACCATTAGCTCCTCCTCCTCAGCCTCTGAAGGAGGAGTCATCCGGTGCATTCAGGAAAAATCTCTGGGACTTCTTGAACCACATCTTACCACCTCTCTGCCCCTTGGGATATGGTCTAGAGGGGACGGTAAAACATACTCCCACAGCAGACAGTGTTTTCCCTTCTTGTTCACACTTGGTGAGTGCATCTTTTACCTTAGGTCTAAACAATGAAGAATCGTCAAAACGGGCGTTGGTAATGGTAGACTTGAAAGGCTCCGCAAAATTACATAAGCGCACCAAGGAGTGTCCCTTAAGGGAAACTCCTGAACCCACTGCCCTGCCCTCTCAGTCGGCTGCATAGGAGATCAGCCTCATGGAAGAGTTCATGATGGAATTTAAGGTGGACAACTGAGCAGACACCTTCTCAGGGACTCCTTCAGTAGTTGTACCTTGAAGAGGATCGCCTAACTCCTTGAGGAGATCTCTCGGAAGCCTAGTAAAATGTGTGAGATAGTTCAACGATCTGAGGGTAAAAGCCGCTGAAGAAAAGATATGCTTCCCTTATCTATCCATCATTCGAGACTCCTTATTCGGTGGATGGAAATATGAAGAAGTCTCCACAAGCTCCTTCTTAGTGGCTGCCGCCACTACCATGGCACCTACAGGCACACCCTTGGACAAAAAATCTTTCCCTTTTGGGGCAGAGAGAAATTTGAGTCTTCTGGGAACTGGCTCCATGGCATCAAGAGTCTCCCACACCTTTTGACTAACCAGGTCTAAGAGTTCATCGAATGGTGGAGACACCCAAGAGGCTGAAGGCTGAGACCCGAAAGCCTTCAGATACACCGAGTCCTCATCAGAAGGGGTGACAGTGGGTCAGCCGCCTCTCTGCTTTAGGATCTCTAAGATGTTTAGAAAGGAGACATCTCAGGACGACTTGTGGGACCCTTCTGACCCCTCAAGGTTAGTGTCTGAAGTGATGGACTCACCTGGGGAGTCTACATGTTTCCTCTTGCATGTCCTCTTCCGAGGGGGCTCCTCAGAATGATACTCTGGGGAGGTCTCGGAAGACTGGGGGCCACCCAACGGGGGCACCTGAGGCTGCAGGTCTCTGCTGTCGAGAGAGAGAAGGTGCTGAGACAGAGGTCGGTGCTTGAGGGGGAAGAGTGTCAGTATCCTTGCATGGAAGTGATGAGCGAGACATCATCTCGAAAGCAGATCTCTCCGGCTTCAAAGACAGCCCCAGCTCCGAGGAAACGGAGGTAGTCCTCAGCTCCAGAGTGACTGGCTCAGAGATGGATGTAGGGTCTGAGCTCCCCCTAGCCGACGCACCGAGAGGGAGCCTCAGAACCTAAGAGGTTCGGGTCCAAGTGTCCCTGTCGGGGCCGACAGGTGAGCTTCGCCTCCTAGACACCACGGATGGCGCCAAAAGTGTCTGAGCGGAACTCTGTTCCAAGACAGCCATGAGGGGAGCTGGAACAGAGGGTTCCACAACAAGTGGCACCGAAATTTCCAGCTCCGAAGGCCCAACTCTGCTCGGAGGAGGAACCACAACAGGGAAGATAGACTCAGGTGGCTACAGAACAGACTAGGTTGGAGCCAACAACAATTTGAGAAAAGCAGACAACTTCAGGAGTCTAAGCACTACTCTTCTCCACATCTTCTGACAAACTCTTGGAGGATCTGGATGACAGGGTAGGCGATCTGGATCTCTGTAAAATCGGAGATCTTAAGGTTGGGGAGACCGGCAAAGGATCTCTGGACCGGCTCCGATGCAATTTTTCAGTAGTCTGTTCCGAAAGGCTTGGGGCTGACACTGCAATGTCAACATCAACAACCTCGACCGGCTCAGAGGACAGTGCAGCCGAGGAGGTAGAAGTCTTATCAAGTTTCGATAATTTCTGAGGAGGTTCCGATACACTAGTTGGCACCGGCGAATGCCTCTTGGCCAACTTGACCTTCTCTTTTTTAGATGAATGTGACTTAGATGAGGAAGAAGAACTTGCTAAGTCCTCCTCAAAGGAAGGCTTGAGGAGACCTTTCAAAATTAACTTGTTCTTCCGCTCCTGGAGAACTCTGGAGCTAAAGGAATGGAAGAATAAACAAGTTTCCTGCAAGTGAATGGCTCCAAGACAATAAACACAATTACTGTGGCCATCTGTAATAGACATCTTTGGGGAACACTTTATGCATTTTTTGAAACCCGAAGGTTTGTGGTCTTAGGACTCTTTAGACATGTTTAACAGAGCTATATCAACAAGGAAAACAAGGTCCTCTAATTTAAATGGGCCTAGCCTTAAAAGGTACACAACAAATACGAGGACTAGGTCC
>NC_056746.1:1137488675-1137638675 GCF_019279795.1 Protopterus annectens
AAATGCTTGTCAGGAGATGCAGCAATCACAGCAGGGTCTGCCAGGGGTGGTTTACCTAAGAATTTTTGTACATCTGGAACTTTATAGAATCTGTCTGGTCTCTTTGGGGCAAGTGGTTATGAGTCTGGGTTCTTTGATGCTGAGGTGAATTCATCAAGGTAGGCAGTAATGACTGGTGGGATGGCTGAAGGTGAGGGAGATTGCACTTGGAATAATTCAATGTATTGCTTGTGTGTTCCGGTCATTTGGGAAGTGTCCCATTTAAAGTACTCTTTCATCTTAGTGATAGTCTCCCCAAAGGTGATATCCTCTGCTGTAGAGTCCCCTTCTATGGATTCCTCATCTGGGAAATAACATTTGAGTGAAGAGGCAATTTGGGAAAAATAGGAGATGGATTCCTTTGAGGATGAATATTCAGGGTTCCTGTTGTTCTCCTCCCCTTCATGGGCAGTAGGCAGAGAAAGAGAAGTGGGTGAGGTAGGCCCAAGACTGAACACTGGAATGGTGGGGGGGCATCTAGGAGTTAGTGAAGGATTACCAGTCTGGGATTCCTTCAAAAGGTGGAGTCTGGTGTTTTGTTTTATGCTTCCTTTTCAAAGTAGTAATTTTTCAGAGAAGGCCGGAATTCAGGGGCCTGGGAAACAGTAGGGACTTCAGGTAATGGCACCCCGGTTGGTTGTCCAATGATATCTGGTTCCCCCTCAACATCGGTAGGGACCAACATCAGAGCTATCTCCATGAATGCTCTGGCCATTACTTCCAAACTGGCTTCCTCAAGGAGAGATGTCCAAGTAGACATTTCTATTAGATGCCCCTCGACCCCTAAAATCGGAAGCTGGCAGGATGTCCGATGACCGAGAGGAAGTAGGCCTGGAAACCTTGGCCGTTTTCCTTGGTGGTTCTGTCGGAGTGACAGATTGGGGATACATACTGAGCACAAGTTTTTTTTGAGTCTCTGGTTTTCTAAATATAGATTGAGGGCGGCCAGACAGCATCGGAGAGTCTTGGGGACAAAGGATTGGCAATTCAAGCAAGCAGTATTGTCATGCTCTTGGCCTAGGCAGAAAACGCAGCAGTCGTGCATATCCTTATGCAGAATCTGGCGCCCGCTTCATTTACCCTTCTTAGTTGATAACGGCTAATGTTAAGTACAGCAAACCAAGCTCAAGCAAAAAAAGTCAAAATCCCCAATGGGGTACTTAGCTTCAGATGTCTTCAAATAAAGGAGTGAAGTGATCGATGTGAAGGTCGAACGCAGCTGAAAAGTTCTGAGGTCTGCGCGTGCAAATGTCACATTTAAAGTCCCTGGTTTATGGCCTACATGGGACGTCCCATGCACCTACAGCTGCCAGGCTTAAGCTTTTGCATAGGAGCCGACATTTGGGTTGGCCGAGACAGGGAATCCCACACTAAGAATACTGCAACATAGGAATAGAAGGACATCTTAAAGTAGAACCACACCCACAGACTCAAAAAACATGTTTATTTCATCATGGTTTGGTGTTTCCTACATTTTAACACCACTCTGGGACTATTTACAGGTTTTTAAATATTTGTACACGTAATTTCTGAGTCTAACCACATGGGGTCTGGCATCTTGAAATAATTCTGATTGTTTAGTTTGTCCCATAATGCAGTGCTTGGCTGTAAAAAAATGGTCATGTATGCCTATTTCTTCCTGAAGCTCCTGTCACTGCATTGATTTTACATGCATACACTGCTGTCTTTCAATCACTTAGTCTTAAGTAACATTTCATGCAATTCAGCGACAAAACACAAACAATGCAAATGCCACAGAACAGACTTTCAAAGTGCTTTTTACTGCTGCTTCTTTTTAGAATGGTCAAACTGCAGTGCTTTATGAAGCCTGAATTGTACTACTTCGACTCATCTCCCATCCCCCTTCACACCTAACTTCCCTAGCTGTCTAAGTGCTAAGAGTAATTTGAGCTGTTACCACATGTGATTTGCAGCCCACAACAGGGGACTTGACTCATGTACTGTTTCCTTGTTCTAGCCTTTACTTTCTGTAGGGGAAAGGACCAGGCAGCTGTGACATCACGGCATGGGTGGACTTTTAGGAAGGTCATGGAAATGTCAGTTTGGGGAAGGAATTGGCCAAAAAACTACCTGTATTCATAGGTGTTGATGACATCAATGAAATGGAAACTACAGCAAGTTTCATCAGGGCGGGACAAAAGTTTTTTGAAAGTGAAACCACCACAATGCAGTAAGGTACTGCTCTAGTGGAGAAAAACACTATAAAAATATTTTACATGCTGTACTGTTTATTCATAGCAGGGACAGTAAATAGGGAAAAAAGGACAGCGAAGCTGAGCATTTAATAGCAGAATCCCACTGCTGTCCTTTAAAAGATACACAGACAAATATAAAGGAAAAGTAGAAAATATGCAAATTCATTGATGACCCAAAAAAGTTTTATAGAGAATTGGGAAACAAGGTAAAAGGAATTGAAAGACCACCAAAAAAAGAAATAGATACATTTTGGAGACGTATCTATGAAGATCATGTGGAACATAAAGATGCTAACTGGATAGAAAAGTAAAAGAAAAAATAAGAAGTTTAAAGGTACAGGATATGTAATGGGATGAAGTAACAACTAGAGAGATTGAAGCAAAGTTAGGAAAAGCCTCTAATTGGAAAACCCCAGGCCCAGATGCAGTACCTAACCTCTGGTTAAAAGTATTAACATCTTTGCAGGAAGATTTAGCCATGAGTAAGAATTATTTATATACTCGCACGGAACAGGCATCAACCTGGCTAACAGGAAAAACAATGCTCCTACTTAAGAGTTGACCTGCAAGCAACCCTAAAAATTACAGACCAATAACTTGCCTTCTGATGACGTATAAACTATACATTGGAATTGATGCTGAGCGAGTTGATAGTCATTTGAAAGAAAACAATTATGGCAGCAGAACAAAAGGTCAATAAAAGAAAGTCATACAGAACAAAGGATCATTTGTTTTTAAATAAAGTCATAGTGGAGAACTGTAAAAAGTGGAAGAACTTAAGTAATAAGAGTGTACTTAAAAATGTATAAGATACACCCTACACTGACTGATCATATTACAATAACCATGAAGCAGTGGTAGGCCACTTTGCAATTAAGCCACGATAAAGGACAACTTATTATTCCAGGGATAAAAATCCAAAGGGGGATATTCCAGGGTGACTGTCAGCACTGTTATTCTGCCTTGCACTTAATCCATTAAGCGGTCTACTTAACAGCTTAGGTCATGGCTATAACTTGGCTCCTACAAAACAAAAAAGTGCAAAGACTTACCTCCTCTTTGTCGATGATTTGAAACTGTACCGTACATCAGATGAGAAACAAAGCACAACTGCAAGTTGTCAACACTTTTTCAGATGATGTACGAATGTCTTTTGGTCTTGATAAATGTGCAAAAGCAACCTTTAAAGCAGGAAAACTGCAGCACCAATAAAGCATCAGTTTGGGACAAGAATGAGACATAAAAGAACTTGAACAAGTGGGAGTGTATAAATATTTGGGAATTGATGAAGGATCAACAATAAAACAAACAAATGCGAATAAAACTTAGTAAGGAATACTTTAGAATACTTAAATTAATCCTGAAAACAGCATTGACATCTACAAACAAAATCTAAGTTATAAACCAATTTGTTCTTCCTTTCCTAACTTACAGTTTTGGAGTGATTGACTGGCCCCAAAATGTGTTGCAGAGATGAGATAAGAAAACAAGAAGGATACTTCATGCTCACCAAATGATCTATAAAAATCACTGCATAACAAGATTATATATTCCCCATTCCGAAGGAGGGATGGGTTTCCTTGAAATTGATTACATGTATAGATCTGCAATTGTGGGACTCCACACATACCTTATGATCTCACAAGACAGTACAGCTGTGTACACTTACTATAAATGTAGATGTTAGAGTGTATTCACTGTTGCAGTCATTACATTTGGGTAATCTGCTGGCAGGTTGCCCTGAGTTGGCCTGATTAACTAAGTCTTGGGTCCTGCGTCGGTTGCTGTCCCTTCTTCCATGACGTCAGGTCGTCAGGGGTATGAAACATGCAGCCGATGCAATTTTCATTAGTTTTTCTTGCCCCAGATGTCAGGTGCCCCCCAAATGGGGAGCAATGTATATATATATATATATATATATATATATATATATATATATATATATATATATATATATATATATATATATACATACACACATACACACACACACGTAATTTAGAACACAAAAAATATACCCCTAAATAAAAGCAAATACACCAAAAAGGCTTTTAAGCATAGTAAAAGGAAGAGGTAGAAAAATAGGGGGCTGGAGGGTGGGTAACCAGGACTGCAACAGTGAATACACTCAAACATCTACATTTATGTTAAGTGTACACAACTGTAGTATGCTCTTCGTGTTTCACTGTTGCAGTCATTACATTTGGGTAGAATCCCAAAGATATGGTTGGGAGGATGGAATTATACAGCATAAGGAACAGCTATAAGGCCCTGTAGAACAGCAGTGGCAAAGTCTGCTCTGGATTTAGAGAAGAGAGGTAAATGGTAATGTTTGGTGAACGTATGAACTGAGCTTCAGGTAGCAGATTCTAGAATGTCTCTGGTAGGAACCCCTCTAAGAAAGGCTGCAGAAGTAGATGCAGCCCTGGTGGAATGGGATCTGATCCCCTTGGGGACAGGTTTACCATGGTGCATGTAGCAGAAACTAATACAATGGCTTATCCATTTTGAAATAGTCTGCTTTGAAAACAGCCTTCCCCTCTGCCCCTGCAGCAAATGTCACTAGTAATTGCTCAGATTTTCTTAGAGATTCTGTCCTGTTTAAGTACAATCTTAGTTGTCTGTGTACATCCAATTAATGCAGAATCCACTCACCCTTGTTCGGTGGATTTGGAAAGAAGGTTGGCAGATGAATAGTCTGATTAAGAACCAAATTAGACACCACTTTAGGCATAAAGGATGGATTAGTCCTGAGAGCCACCCTGTCCGGGTAAAATATAATAAAAGTCTCCACAGCCATGAGAGCCTGTAGTTCCGAAATCCTTCTAGCTGAAGTGACTGCTAAAAGAAAAGCAGTCTTCCAAGAGAGAAATTTGAGGACTGCAGTAGCAGGCGGCTCAAAAGGAGGCAGAGTGAGTTTTTCAAAAACAAAATTGAGGTCCCATGCAGGAGTTGGTGCTCTCCTGGGAGGTCTTACATTTTTGGCCCTTGTGAGGTACTGCTTAAGCAGGGGATGAGAAAAGAGGGGAGGCTCTGTTTTGTAATGAGCTGAAAGGGCAGAGGCATGGATTTTGATGGAAGAAAATTATAGGCCCTTGCGAAACAACTCAGTTAAATATTAAAGAATCTGTGGAATATTGGGCATTGCTGTGCTTATTCCTTGTGCTTGGTTCCAGGCACAGAATCTTTTCCATTTGTCAGCACAAGATTGTCTAGTGCTAGGCCTTCTAGCCTCCAAAGTGATATCCATCACAAGTTTGCTGAGAGATGCAACTGGTGAAATTAGTTTATTAGCCACGCTGCAAGATTCAGAGTTTGGAGCAGAGTCTGCAGAATTTGATAGTTCTACTGAGACAATAGATGAGGTGTCTGAGGCAGGTACCACGGAGGAAGGTGCGACATATTGCGTAGGAGCGGGTACCAGTGTTGGCGAGGCCAGTCTGGAGCAATCAGAATCATTTTTGTTTTTTCCTGTCTGACTTTTAGTAAGACCTTGGAGAGCAGAGGCAGAGGGGGAAAGGCATAGACTGATAGGTTCTTCCAGCTGAAGGATACAGCATCCACTTTCCAAGCTGTTTTGTGATGAATTCTTGTGTAGAATTTGTCCAACTGATAGAACTTTTTGCCTCACCCCAAAACTATGTCTGGGCTCCCCCATTTGCGTGTCAACATGCTGAAGATTTGTGGATCCAGTTTCCATTTGTGTGGGTCCATAAGATTTCTGCTTAGTTCGTCTGCCAGAGTATTTTGCTTTCCTGGCAGGAATTGAGCCTGCAGATGTATTTGATAAGTCAAGGCAGTGTTCCACAAAGCCATGGCTAGTCTGCAAAGGGGGTAGGAAATGGGTACCCCCCTGCTTGTTTATGTACCACATAACTGTGGTGTTGTCGGTCTTTATCAGTAGTTGTCCTGGATGAAGATGGTCCTTGAAGGCTGCCAGAGCATTCTGTACAGCTAGCATCTCTTTCTGGTTGATATGTAGGTGCATTTGATTTGGGCTCCAGTGGACCTGAATGCATCTCCCTGCCAGATGCACCCCCCCCCCAAGCATAATCTGATGCATCTGTTGTCAGGGTTTGGGTGGCAGGGGGGTTGAATTAATGACTGTCCCTTGTTTTGGTGGCAGGCCTCTGCCCACCATAGGAACTCTTGCTGCAGGCAAGGAATGATAGGAATCACTGTTTCCAGGCTGTGACAATGTTGATTCCATACGTTTTTTAGGTACCATTGAAGTTTCCTCATATGCAGTCTTGCATATGGAATTATTAGAATGCAGGATACCATGAACCCCAAGGCCTGCAGAATTTGTCTTGCAGATAGCTGGCTTTTTGTGGCTACTTGTTTGAAGTAAGTCATCAAATGAATTTGTTTTTCTGGCGTAAGGTAAATCATCTGAGCAGTTGTACTGAAGCTTGCACGCAGGAATGTAATTATTTGAGAGGGTACCAGTTGTGATTTCTTTTTGTTTATGGTGTACCCTAGACAAGTTAGAAGTCTTTTTACAAATGCCAGATGTTTTAGAAGAGTGTTTTTGTTTTCTGTCTGAATTAGACAATCGTCCAGGTAAGGATAAATTTGAATGTTTCTGTCTGCAAAATGCAATTACTGGTGCCAGGCACTTTGTTAAGACCCTGGGTGCAGTAGATAAGCCAAAGGGCAGTGCAGAGAACTGGTAATGCAAATTGCCTGCTTTGAAGCAGAGGTAACTTCTGCAAGATTCCCTAATTGGGATGTGCGGGTTAGTCTCTTAAGTCGAGAGTTACCAACCTGGCATCCTTGCCTAGCATAGGCAGAAACTGTTGTAGAGTCCACATCTTGAATTTTGGAATGTCCAGGAATGTATTTAGAATGGATAAGTCCAGAATTGGATGCCATGATTTGTCTTTTCTAGGTACCAGGAAAAGTCTTGAATAAAAACCTTGTCCCTTTTCTTTTTCTGGTACTGGATGAATAGCCCCCATATTCATGAGGGACATAACTTGTTTCTGGGCCTCTGCCCAGTGATTTGGAGGCAGATCTGGCCATCCGTTTGGGATTGGCAACGTGTGGAAATGAAATCTGCATCCCTGGGATACTATATTTAGAACCCACTTGTCCTGGGTAATTAGTTGCCAGTTTTGTGCATGAAGTGCCAGTTTTCCCCCCAAAGGGGCAGCCAAAAGTTAAGTGATTGGTGAATGTAGAGGAAAGTCATTGAGACTGTTTACCGTAGGAAGATGCCTTGTTACTTCCAGATTTGGAGGTGGAGGTACCCCCTTGTTTTGTTCTAGAATCCTGTGACTGAAACCTGGAACCTTTGGAGTGTCTGGGTTTGGCCTGAGCAGCTCTGGAGGGTACTGTAAAGGACCAATTCTTAGTAGGCCAGTACCTACTGAACCTGGGTGGCTGCACTTGTAGGAAATCTTTTACAGTTTGCACAGATTTAGCTTTTTCTTCCATTTTTTTCAAAACTTCTTCTGCCTTATTACCAAATAGACTGTCCTGTTGTAAAGGAGCATCCAACAATTTTGCTTTAACATGATCAGGCAGATTTTGCTCCTTGAGCCAAGCATGCCTTCTTATCACAGATCCAGTTACAGCGGCCCTACAAGAGGCCTCCAAGGAATCAAAACCACATTGCAAAGTATGCTTGCCAACCTGTTCAGCTGAATACAATAAATCCTATAACTCTATTTTCCACACAGTCAGAAATTAACATCATTTTCTGTTTAAGTAATCCCATGACATGCTGCTGATATTTAAGCATATGAAATTGACAGTTTAAAGCCCTGATTGCCAAGGTTGCAGACGTGTAAACCTTCTTACCCCATTTACCCAGCGCCCTGGAGTCTCTATTAGAAGGGGTATGATTTTTAGCAGTAGAAGCCTTAATGCCCTTGGGACACTGAGAAATGGTTTCAGGGTCAGCAGTAGGGTTTTTAAAGAGGAATTTGTGGGAGTCAGGAACTCTGTAATATCTGTCTGGCTTACTAGGAGCCGGAGGCAGGGAATCAGGAGCCATGCTGGATTTTGAGAAAACATCAACAACGTCTAGAACAGGAGGTATAGCCAAAGGCCTATGCTGAGGAATTAGAAGGAAATCAATAAGCCTTTTTAGATTCTGAAAAATCCGGACTCTCCCAGTGAAAGTGTTCCCTTAAGGTATGCAAAGTTTCTCCAAAAGAAAAATCCTCTGGAGGATAGGCAGAAGGGCTGGAATCTTCTGCATCAGAGTCCTCATAAGGTGGAATAGATAATTCCTGATCAGAAGAGAAATCAGAAGAAATAGAAACCTGATCTGATGATTCATAGTCAGTGCCTTGCCTAGGCCTCTTAGCAGGAGGGGAATGGGAACCCCTGATCAAGGTAATTAAATCCCCAGCCATTTTGATCATTTGTTTTTTAGGCATAGGGGCCTGTGCACGTGGTCCAAGCGTTGGTTTTTTAGACATAGAAGTTGATTTTGGCCTAGGTTTTGAAGATGGCGTCGGTTTAATATACAAATCTTTAGGCCTGAAAACACCCTCAGAAGCCGGTGCCTGCTCAGCGGCTCTGGACCCATCTAAGGTAGAGACATCCGCGGGTTCAATACTTAAAGTGTCTCGCGGTACACCGGACTCCAAATGGGTCTCAGTAGAGGCCTGCGAATCAAAAGTTGCGGGTATCAGGGGCTGCGAAAGCGCCTGAGTACTGGCGAACTGGTAACTGGCTTAGGAGAAGCTTAGTCTGTTTTGGACCTCGATGGTCTGTCTCTGTCTTTTTCTTCGCTTTTTTTTATGCATTCCGGTAGTCTGATTGCTAACCGATGACATTTCTGGATAGTTAAATCTTGAGCCAAAGTATTCTGATGCAAAAATATACAGACGCTTAATAGTGCGTTGGTTAAATTTAGCACAAAACCGACAGCAAGGCACGTTGTGGTCAGGGCCTAGGCAAGGAATACAGTACAAATGAAAATCCTTATCAGGTATTTGCTTCCCACAAGTAATGCAATTATTAACTTTTACTGACATCGGTAAGGAGCAAGAAAAAGATTCCCCAACGGGGTACTTCGCTTTAGGTTGAAGACTTCGGTTCTGAAACTCGAAAATGACAATTTCAGGAGTCGGCCGACCGGCACTTGCGAACTACTTCTGCTTCGGGCACCGCGTGGCAAGAAAGACTGGGGAAAATGGCGTCGGCTGCATGTTTTATACCCCTGACAACCTGACGTCATGGAAGAACGGACAGCACCTGACGCAGGACCCAAGACTTTGTTAATCAGGCTGACTGAGTACAACCTGCCAGCAGATTACCCAAATGTAATGACTGCAACAGTGAAATACGAAGAACATCCAAATGTAGTGAAAGTTTTGAGACTTGAGGAAAATAAATCTAAGATGACTTCCCTGCTTAAACTAGCAGAAGCATATCAGCATCAAGCAGGAATGGAAATCAAACCAAAATTAGATAAAAATCAGACAGCAACTGAATGTGCCAAAAAAACGAAAGAATATAAAGTGAAAGACCAGATAAGAAGGCAAGAAATGTGGAAAATGCATAAATATAGCTGCAAGTAAAGAAAACTCCTGGAAGAACCTCATGTTGATCAGGAACATTCACAGGAATGGTTAAGAAGAGGCAAATTCAAACCAAGACATGAAAGGTTAATAATGGCAGCCCAAGATAGTGGGCTACGTACATACTGGTTTACAAAGTCCATTAAACATGTGGGAGAAATAGACAAATGCAAGTTTTGTAAAACAGAATTCTAAACAGTTGCATACTTCATTGCTGGTTAGGCATAATAATTTGGCAAGACTCGTGCACTGGGGACTATGTAAAAAGTGGCTCAAAACACTGGAAGCATGAGCCACAAAGCATCATAGAAAATGAAGTCTTGCTCACATTGGATCACCCATTACCTACAGTTCACAGGATAGATTCTAGAAAAAGTACAGTTTTGTACCTACCATAAATGTAGATGTCCGAACTGGATAGCATCTGCAGTCATAACAACTGGGTTGTCCTGTCGTCAGGCAGCCCTTCAGTCGGCCGGATTCCAAAGTCCGGGTCCGGCTTCGGCTGATGTCGCACTTCACCCGACATCATCTCTGTTGGTCTTCGGGTATAAAAGCATCAGCCGACGCCATTTTCCTCAGTGTTTCTTGCCCCAGATGCCAGTAGCCCTCTTGAAGGCTAAAATTTGGATAGATGCCAATGTTTCCAAAAAGATAGAGGTAAACACAAAAATAAGCATGTATGTACATATATACAAACAAATACACCATAAAGACTCCCCACCAGCTAGCTATTAGGAGGGTAAACACCCTAGGAGTACCACAGAGGGAAGGAGGGAGGGTAATCCTGACTGCAGATGCTATCCAGTTCGGACATCTACATTTATGGTAGGTACAAAACTGTACTATGTCCTTCATGGATGCATCTGCAGTCATAACAACTGGGTAGAATACCATAGCCAACTAGGGAGGAGGATAAAAGTAGATTATGGTGTGTTTAGGATCCTTTGCAGTACAGCAGTGGCAAACCCTGCTCGGGATCTGGAATATAGAGGCAAATTATAATGCTTGGCAAATGTATGCACGGAGGTCCAAGTAGCCGCCTCAATAATGTCTTTGGTTGCCACTCCTCGTAAGAAGGCTGTGGTAGTGGCTGTTGCCCTTGTAGAATGAGGTCTTATGTTCTGTGGAATTGGTTTTCCATGGAAGGAGTAACAGAATCGTATGCAATTTCCTATCCATTTGGAGATTGTCTGTTTGGAAATAGCTTTTCCTTCCCTTCCTGTTGCATAGGCTACAAAAAGTTGGTCAGTCTTTCTGCTATTTTTGTTCTGTCCAAGTAGTAGCGTAGCTGTCTATGTACATCCAAGGTATGCAGTATTCTTTCCCTCTGTTTTGTGGGTTGGGAAAGAAGGTAGGTAGGTGGATTGCCTGGTTTAAAGACACTCTGGATACCACCTTAGGCATAAATGTAGGATTAGTCCTCATGGACACTATCTTGGTGGAAGATTAGGAAGGGTTGCACTGCCATTAAGGCTTGTAGTTCTGAAACCCTCCTTGCTGAAGTAATTGCCAGTAGGAAAGCAGTTTTCCATGACAGGTGTTGTAGGTCTGCTGTTGCTGCTGGTTCAAAGGGTGATAGTGTCAACTTTTCTAGCACAAAGTTTAAGTCCCAAGCTGGTAATGGTGGTTTCCTTGGAGGTTTTACATTCTTGATTCCTCTGAGGAACTGCCTGAGCAAAGGGTGCGAAATGAGAGGTGGTTCAAAGCTGTATTCTGCTGAAATAGCTGATGCATGTATCTTGATGGAGGAGTAGGACAGGCCTGAATGAAGAAGTTCGCCAGATACTCCAGAATGTTAGGCATATCTATGTTTGACACAGCTTTTCCTCTTTCCGTACTCCAAATGACAAACCTTTTCCATTTTCCAGCATAGTTCCTTCTTGTTGAAGGTCTGCGTGCTTCAAGAATAATGTCTTTAACTCTTTGGGAAAGTTCTGGATTAGCTGCTGCTATGTGATGTTCCATGCAGTCAGTTGCAACGTTTTTAGGTTTGGATGTATGATGCTGTAGTTGTTCTGAGTTAACATCAAAGGCATCATGGCTATTGGCCACATATTGTTCGAGACATGCTCCTCAGCAGTGGGTACCAGTGTTGTCTTGGCCAGTTCGGAGCTATCAGGATTATCCTTGGGCGTTCTTCCTTGATTTTAGTAGTACTTTGTGTATCAAGGGAAGAGGTGGGAATGCATATGCTGTTAGGCCTTTCCAGCTGAAGGAGAGCGAATCCACTTTACATGCTAGTGGGTGGAATGTCCTTGTGCAGAACTTTTTGAGCTGGTGATTGAGAGGTGATGCGAATAGATCTATCCGAGGCATTCCCCATTTCTTTGAGATGGTCTTGAAGATGTCCGGGTGCAGCTTCCATTCGTGGGCATCCGATGTGGTTCTGCTTAATATGTCTGCTAGAGTATTTTCTTTTCCCGGTACAAATATTGCCTGTAACTGGATGTTGTAGCTGAGTGCCAGGGTCCACAGCTCCAAAGTCATTCTGCATAGGGGGTATGAATGAGTGCCTCCCTGTTTGTTGATGTACCACATGACTGTGGTGTTGTCTGTCCTTATCATCAACTGGCCCTCTTGGAGAAATGGTTTGAACTTTTGGATTGCCAGTTTTACTGCCAGCATTTCTTTTAGGTTGATGTGCAGGTGAAGTTGATCCTGTGTCCACAATCCTTGCACGCATTTGTCCAGCATGTGGGCCCCCATCCTAGGTCTGAAGCGTCTGTTGTGATGGTCTGGCTTGCTTGACATCTGCGAAAGGGTAGGCCTGGGTTTGACTGACATGCCTGAGCCCACCATAGGAATTCCTGCTTTAAGCATGGAATTAGTGGGATTTCTGTTTCTAGGCTGTGTCTGTGTTGGGACCATAAATTCTTTAGGTACCACTGTAGTTTTCTCATATGTAGTCTGGCAAATGCGACCAAGATTATGCATGATGCCATGAAGCCCAAGGCCTGCAGTACTTTTCTTGCTGTTAACTTGTTCCGCTTTTGTTAGTGCCAAGAAGTAAAGAGGGAGTTCTTTTGTTTTTCTGTAGTCAGGAATGCCATTTGTTTTACTGTGTCCAATTCCGCCCAAGAATGTCCTTGTTTGGGATGGTATCAGCCTTGACTTTTGTAAATTGACTGTGTATCCCAGTGCTTGTAGCAAGTAAATGACCCTTTGTAAATCTGTTGTCAGCTTGCTTTTGTTGTCCCCTTGTAGCAGGCAGTCGTCCAGGTATGGGTAAATTTGAATTCCCTGTAGTCTGCAATGGGCGATTACTGATGCCAGGCATTTTGTGAATACTCTGGGCGCAGTAGATAAGCCAAAGGGCAATGCTGAGAATTGATAGTGCTCTGATCCTGCAAGAAATCTGAGGTATCTTCTGCAGATTGGTCGAATGGGGACGTGCAGGTATGCCTCCTTGAGATCTAGAGTTACCAGCCAAGACTCCTTGCCCAGCATGGGAAGAAGTTGCTGTAGGGTCAGCATTTTGAATTTTGGGACAATGATGTATGTATTTAAGGTGGACAGGTCGAGAATTGGTCTCCAACTTTTTCCTTTCTTGGAACTAGGAATAGTCTGGAGTAGAACCCCTTTCCTTGCTCTGCTGTTGGCACTCTTTCCACAGCTCTCATGTTTGCTAACTCCATTATCTGTTGTAGTGCCTCTGTTTTTGATTTGGAGGTAGATTTGGCATTCCTCTTTGACTGGTAAAGTGTGGAAGTGAAACCGGTAACCTTGATCTATGGTTTGTAAAATCCACTTGTCTTTTGTTATGTAGTGCCAGTTCTTTGAAAATAAGGTTAACTTTCCGCCTAGAGGAGCTGCTATTTGTTCCCTGGTAGGCGGATTTAGGGTTAAGTCACTATGGTTGTGCTGATGTAGTGGCAGTGGTTGTGTCTGTGCCTCTGTTGTTACCTTGCCACTGTCGTCCTCTGTAGGCACCTCCTCTGGATTGGTTTCTGCCTCTGGAACGTCTATTCCTGCCCCTTTGAAACTTTGTGGAGTCAGGAAAGGACCAATTTTAGCCAGGCCAGTTCCTGCTAAACCTTGGGGGTTGAACCTGCAAGAAATCTTTAACCGTTTGAACAGATTTTGCCTTTTCTTCCATTTTCTTCATAATCTGCTGGGCAGGTGTACCAAACAAACTTGTCTTATCCATAGGAGCATCTAGCAACTTAGCTTTAACATGATCCGGTAAAGCTTGCTCCTTTAGCTATGCATGCCTTCTTATCACTGTGCCAGTCATGGCTGATCTAAATGAAGCCTCCAGTGCATCATAGCCACATTTTAAGGAATGGTTGCTAACCTGTTGTATGTTATTTACCATTTCTAATACATATTTCTTATCAAGAGATTCATCAGTGGTTAGTTTTTAGTTAACTGATCAAGCATAAACTCTTGGTATTGTATCATGTGAAACTGACAGTTTAAAGCTCTAGCTGAGAGAGTAGCTGAAGTGTAGACCTTTTACCCCATCTGTCTAATGACCTTGCTTCCCTTTCAGAAGGAATAGGGTTTTTAGCTATGGTCGGCTACTGCCTTGGGACCCTGGGATATAGTTTCGGGTCTGCAAGTGGGGCCTTGTAAAGGTGGTGATGAGTATCTGGCACCCTGTAAAATCTGTCTGGTTTGGCAGGGGCTGGGGTAAAGAATCTGGAGCGGAGCAGACATCATTGAAAGCATCATCCACCACAGAGAGAACAGGAGGAATAGCTAAGGGCCTGTGCTGTGGGAGGTGCAGAAAGGTCCTAAGTCTTTTACTGGAGTCTGAAAAATCCTGTTGCTGCCATTGGAACTGCTCGCATGGCATGTAAGGTTTCCCCAAAGGAGAATTATTCTGGTGGGGAAGCAGCTGGAATGGATTCTTCAGCATCAGAATCTTCAAAATTGGAGAAAGGAGCCTCTGGCTGGTCAGTTATGTCTGATTCGTCAGCAGAATCATCAGAGGACACTGGCTCAGGGGCTCTGCCCTAGGTCTCTTCTCTGGGGCTGAGAGGCCCTGTCTGGGTGAGATTGAGATCCTCTAATTAAAGAAATTAAATCTTCTGCCAAAGTAAGCATTTGAGAACTAGAAGAGGGCCTGGTTGTGGGGGTTTAACAGGCACTGTCTTAGTAGTCTTGGCTGCTTTAGCCCTGGCGAAGGCCTTAATGGACATGGCTGCTGGAGGCCTAGCAGCACCACGTGCTGGGGTAGAGACATCCAAGGAATGGTGTCTGATAAGTCAGTGGCAACCACCGTAGTGGATAAAATTTCTGAGGCCGATTCAAGAGTGATAGCAGGGGCCTCAGTTGTAGAGATAGGTTCAGCTGTACTTTGATCAGTTTTCTCGGTTTCGCCGAAACAGAGACACTCGCGGTTTGCTTAACCATGGTTTCGGCCGAAACCGCGGACCGCGAGTGTCGGTCTTTATCTTTGCGTTTTGGCAGATTGGGTAGTCGGAGGATCCGGCGGCATAATGTACGCAAAATCAGAACCGAAAAACTGTTCTGCAAACTCCGACCGTCGCCTAAGCGTTCGTCGGTTGAAGGAAGCACAGGCGAACAGGCTGCTACGTCGTGGGCTGGGCCTAAACAAGGCAGACAATAAGAGTGGAAATCTTTATGAGGTATTTGTTTCCCACAGGTTAAACAATTATTAACTTTTTCTGACATCGGCTGAGGCAAGAAAGAGTCCCCAACGGGGTACTTAGCTTTAGAAGTCTTCGAAGTAGTATTCGGTAGAAGTAATCTCTGGATCCGACCGACCGGCACTTGCGAACAGCTTCTGCCACGCGGCAAGAAAGACTGAGGAAAATGGCGTCGGCTGATGCTTTTATACCCGAAGACCAACAGAGATGACGTCGGGTGAAGTGCGACATCAGCCGAAGCCGGACCCGGACTTTGGAATCCGGCCGACTGAAGGGCTGCCTGACGACAGGACAACCCAGTTGTTATGACTGCAGATGCATCCATGAAGGACATCTGGATATAGTGGTCCATGAAAAGAAGACAAAAGTAGCATTTATCATGGAAATTGCCACACCCACTGACTACAGTGTCTTGCATACAGACACAAGATCATAAAATATCAGGATTTGTAGGCAGATACAACAGCAATGTGGAAGAAAGATACCCAGACAGTTCCAACAGTAGTAAGAGCAACAGGTCTTGGGCACATTGTGGATTCTGAGAAGAGCACTTCTGGCTGACATCAAAGATTGAAACAATACTAATTTCAAAAACTTTAACAGTACTTCGACTTAGGAATGGGGACCATTCCCAACACAGTATTAGAAACCCGAAAGATTTGGAGAAATTAAAAATAGGTTATCTTATACACCAAAACATTTTTATAATAGAACAAATTTTATTTAACCACCTGCTCAAACTCGATCATTTTTTTTTTTTTTTTATTTCTGCTGAACTTGTACTGAATCATGTACAATGACTTCAGGAACCTGCTCAATTACTGAAACAACTGAACTTAACTGCAAAAGTATGGTGCCTATGTCCTCCTGAAGGTGGCTTTTTTTAAGGTATGCTGTCTACCACATTTGCATCTGTAACATGTGCTTTACCCTAGCTAGATGTCCACATACTTTGTGCACTTCTTTAAAATTTTCCAGAGAATCTCAGCAAGTCGCAATAAATCACACCTCTCCTGGCCCAAACCAACAAACGGTAAGGAAGCACACAGACACAGTCACAAAATATCTTCTTTGGTTCATCACACATCTCAAAAATATGCAATGCTGTTTTATGTTTGCCCAAATGAATAGATTACTACCGTAACTTGCATTTAAGCAACAGCTGTTTGCTTGGTATCCAAACATACCATATGACATGGAAGCTTTTACACCAAAATCTTGTACCATTAATACAGGCACAAGGAATAGCATTTTAGCAATGTCCCCAAAAAGAAGATGGTACAACATTATGCTGTTCACAGCAGTTATGGCTTTGCCCTGTACACTGCATCAGTTGTGCTATGTCAAGTGCTATATTAATCCTACTTGTACAGATATATTTTTTTAACCCCACAGAAAATAACTTTGCCATTCTCTGAGAATACCTCAAGACTTCCTGCTCGGTAACATTTTTAATGTCTCAAGTGTTTGCAAATTCAAAGGTGCAAGTCCTACAATACACAATCTCCGGCATAACACAATGTACATACTTCAAACAAGGAAAAATACTTTTTCAACTATGTTCAACTGCTGAAAAAACAACGTAAAGGGTAAAGTTGAGATTCAAACCCAGGTGCTTCTTCAGGCCACTTCTGATGCAACATGCTTGAAACAGAATCATCACCGACGTAAAAAGGCTGTGCCAGATCAATACGGATTAATAGAAAAATCATTCTCACAAGCTGCTCATCCTTCAAGGAGCTACTGTAAAGACTGATGACATTTTTTTTTATCCTTGTAACATGGAATATGACTTGTCTTTTGACCAAAATCAAAAATTCTCTGGAAAACTTATTAAGCACATAAGCTTTCATAAACATACCTTCATTTACTCTGATTTTTTGGGCTTCAAATTTGGCATCTTAGAAGTGATTACAAAAAATTTTAGGGGGGGTAATTGGGCTAATCAAATAGAAGTAAGGGAGTTGAAATGGCAGCTCCGTTTAAAAGCATGCCAGTCCCCTGGTTTGAATGAACACCTATCTTTAAAGTCCATTTTGATAGATAGGGCTTCTAAGTTTTAACTTTTGTTTTATAATTCATTTTCAGTAACATTTAATTTTCAAAACAATTTTTGGTTGAGGTTTTAATGTTCTGTACAATTTATTGTGGGTTGTTTTAACAAGGTTGGTATGTCTATTTCATTGTGTGTATTGTAATTAGTGCTACTATTTAAGGAGCATGCGTAATAAGCACTTTTGGTTTGATAAAGTCTGGATTGAGACAGACGAAAGCGCTCATCTACTACACACCACTATTTCTTGTGATTTTTACCTGGTCTACACTATCGTTCTTATGTGGTTCTATTAAACCTACTTTTGGACTGAACAGTTGGTTGTTTTAATTTCTGGACTGCTGCTGGTATTGGTAGCTTTCATACTCCTGTTAGACTGGTAGTGAGGGGGATCCTGCTAGACAGCCTTCACCCTCAAGCATAGGCCATCCTCCCTGCTTTGTAACAGTTACTCCTCTAGATATTTTACTTTCTGCTTCCATGGTCCGAACTTTACCCATGTTCATTTCTAAACCAACCATTTAACAAAGCTGTACAGAAAGCAAAGAAACATTCTTCCCTAGCAAGGGGTCTGGAGGAGAATGTAATTTGCATGTTGGAGTATCTGATCTTAAAACATTCCAAAAACTCAGATAAAACTTCATAATAATACATAGGTGAATTTGAAATCTTATGGTAATCTTATAGCAGATGCTGCTGATTATCCATTTTTTTTCTTCTGACTAGCTAAATTGAAAAATTATATAGGAAAATTCCTTTTTACTACAACACCCTGCCTTTCCCATTCCCTGATAGCTTCTACCATACAAGGCTCATCTCTGAACAGGTGAAATTTAGTCTTCTAAAGCTACCTGGTCTGAACCTACAGTCATCTTCCTTTTTAGTCTATACATTAGAAAACATACAATGCAATTCATGTTTTAAATCTGCCACATCTCGGCCAGAAACAGACTGCAGTTTATTTCTTCCATTTCTAAAGGCATGGGAGCTTCTGAATATACAGTTATTACATATTTTCAGAAAATATGGACATTATATATGGATATTGTACTGGGTATATCTATTCCTAAATTGTCATCATAGCCTAGACAAACCAAAATGAGTACCTAAGACACTGTACTAATGTACCTTCAGGTGAACGAAATCTTCCATCACTTTTTTTCTCTGATGCTGTCTGAGGTTCTATAACCATAAAAAGCCAACTGGAGTACCTGTACTGCCTGGATTTTCCTGCAAAAGCTGTCCTGTGATAGTACAGTATGCATGTCAATCAAAATATTTTCCTATAGCATCCCTGTAGCTGTGCCCTTACAAATTGTATTCCATCAGGTTCTACAGATGAAGGGACAAGGCAGGAGAAAACTATACCACAATCATTATTATTATTAATCTCCGACAAGACATCATTTTTTTCCTGAACCGAGCCTTCATTTTCACTTGTCACAGCACTGACTCATTTGCATCACTGACATTTCTTCTTTCCAGCCTTGCTTAAGTCAATGTTAAGGGTGTTTCCCGTGCTAATTACTTGTACCTGCAGTGCACTGTGCAACCCTATCCGTTTCCTTTTTTCAGAGTTAACACATTTTATCGAAGAGTCAGCTTTATACTGTAAGGCTGTTGATGGGTCACCATTCTCTTCAGCTATCTGATTTATATATCTGGTTTTAACCCTAGTACTTTTATACTGCTATTACATTGAACTCTTCCTGTCTTACCTCATTTTCATTTGTTTGCAGATTTGGGGAGCTACTGGAAATCATGAGACAGAGAGAGAGAGAAAGATACAGAGCACAAAACATATCTCTTCACAGACCATCTTTCTGCATGCCCCATTCAATGGATAAAATGGTTTACTTCATAGTTAAGGCTGCATCGAAGGCCCCTAACAGGGTACTTGCCCTGTGGAGACCAAAGAAGATCCTCCAGCCTCCCAACGAATTACAAACTACATTAAAGCAAGTTCTAGTTTAGATATTTTTAAGAACAACCTGGACACTTATAATGGGAACTCATGTTCTGGTATATTGGCAAGCTAGAATGGCATTAATGTTCATGCTTGAAATACTTGTATGTATGGAAAGAATAGACTGAGACTCATATGGTTGATTCCATTCTGGTTGCTGCTACCCTTAAAAAGACTCCAACATCACAGTCCAATTATCCCTGGATAAAGAATCAAGTAACACGGTCTGATTTGTGAAGCATGTTTATTCATCCTTAATGTCTTTTTTGAGACAGACAAACTCCCTCATATGTTAAAGTTCCAGCAACAGCAGGCTGACAAAATGATCTAGTCACCAGTTGAGGTACCAGAAAAGACAGGTTAAGCTGCAGTTACATAAATCATCTGGGTTGTCTACAGCTAATATCACCATGAAACTTGCATCATGTTCAGCTGATGCTGTGGCTCAGGAAGCAAGTGCTGGTATTCTTAACAGCCACCACACCTGCCCATATACCTGAATGACTTTCCTCACACACCAAAATAAGCTGGAGAACAAGAAAAAGGAAGACAAAACCATGATCACTAAAAGTTCCAGACACCACAAAGTGATTTTCTAAGATGCAACACGGCCCATGCAACACTGGTTTCATTTCAGCAAATAGCAACAAAACAGCCAAAGATCTGGAAAAGGTCTGCTGTACAACAAGCAATACAGGCAGTGGTCTCCGTTAAAAATTACAAGTTGCTTGGTGTACGACAAGCAACTTAAGACAGTTGATAGGCTTTAGGCTAGGTTCTAAACCAGAGTGGTTGCGCTGTGTTTTCCTGTGATCTTCACAGAAAAAAAACTATTCCACAACACACACTCAGACAAAAGTCATACTTTCAGTATTAAATGTAAGTTAGGCAAGCCAGAGCAGAATGACTGAAAATCAGTTTAGTCTCCATTGCAGTTATTTTATTAATATATTTTTTTGGCAACCTGGAGAAGACCCCCTTATCCCTGCTAAAAAATAAAAGTATGTGGCCCTTGAACTAAAGCAGTGTTAAGGTCGAAGCTCCAAAGTCTTGTTCCAGTCTAAACATGTTTTTTCTTTCTCTAATAGTAATCAGATTACAGATTTTACAAATTTCACAGCAGCAGCATTAAAATATTTTTTCACCACAGCAATAAAACACACAGAGAATGATTACCCACGTGTTATAATTTTATGACCGCATTTACATTTTTAAACAAATGTTTTACTCCCTAGTTCAAACATTTCTAAAAAAATAATAAAAGGGCATATCTCCTGCAAAACATTCAAAGTAGAGTAAGGATCCAATAGCAAAGCAAGAATTACTGTACAAACAGGCGCCAAAGAACTGGAGTGGTGCAGAAGTGCAGCTGCCTCACAGCAAGAGGTTCTCCAGTTCAATTCCTGGCTGGGGTGCCTTCTGTGCAGAGTCTACATGTCCTCCCTGTGTTCACGTGGGTTTCCACCAGGTGCTCCAGATTCCTCCCACATTCCAAATACATGCAGCTAGGAGTTTCTCCCCAGGCCTCTGCTGAAAATGGGCTCTGTCCCAGTCGGACTTTCACAGTAAACAAATGTTAACTAAATAAAAACTATGAAGGGACAGTATTAAACAAGAAAAATGGACTACTATGATCAAAAATGTTTGAAGAGAACTATATAGGAAGATGAAAATGAGAAACTGTATATTAAATATAGCAATTACAAGTTTTTTTTCCCTTGCAAAAATGTGTATTTTTCAAAAACCAGCCTAGGGTAAATTCTTAGCTCATCTACTTCAAAGCACAGCAAAAGATATCTGGAGGGGAAGCTATACTGCACAGTATTATGGAACAAACTGAAGGCTAAACACCTGGGAAAGTTCCAGATGCTGAGTTGCCATTTTCCCAATGGCAACAGACCTGCTGTTAAAGATGGACCTTTTTCATACTACATCAAGAGTGTAAATTTTGACGGGGTTTCAATCCAAGTATCTTGCCCTAAAAATCCTATCATCTTAACTTGTATACCACAAAAATAATGACTATATATTTAAAATCTACATCTCCAAAATCAATAATCATTCAGTATTCTCAAAAAATCATAACACTGCTTTCATTTACAGTAATGGCTTCTACTTCCAAATATCAGAAAGCAATGACAACATTTACTTACCTTAAGCGCCAAGTTATTGGACTCTGTGGCACCACTGGTAAATACTATCTCTCGGTGGTCTGCTCCTATCAGAGCTGCAACTTGCTAATAAAAAATTAAAATAAAGTATCAGTTTTACCACATTGCAGTAGTTCACTGCAAGATTTGGCTGACAAAAGTTCATACAATCCAGTGCAGTATTGAATTTTGCACCATATTTAATAAATGCCTTAAGTTCTCACATAAACCAGCAAATTACCTCAATTCCATTTGCTCTGTAAAAGTAACAGCATTTGAAAGAATACACTTTTCAGGACAGGATTCAGAAAATCTAAAAAGACATGACTCAGAAAATTAAGTGAACCCAAGAGTCCCTGCATAATGGGCAATGATAAACAGTGCTCAAAAGTCTGGTGAGATCTAACCTCTTTCACAAAAAAATGTGTTCATTAAAATACTTGAGCAAAAAACTTAAAGAGGTAGCATTCAGAAAGTTAATGAATATGTTATAATTGTGGTGCACATAAATTCTGCTACTGAGGTGAGATTCAGAAAGTCTGGACTACACTTGCATATGCAGCCTTAAATGAAACCTCAACAACAAATAACTGTAGCATTCTAAAACCTGCTTCCTTAACACTTTTAACAGTTCAACAGCCGTGTATAATCAATACATATCTGAAGTTACTTTTTTACACATGAATGCCCTGAATAACTGCCTACACACCACTGAGCAGCACATTTTATACACTTTTCGGAATCTTTGCGTCCCTAAATCATTCAGGTACCCATATAGTCTGGTGAGTGCAAAAAAATTAATTCACACTCCTCCGGAAACATGATCTGTAAAGAGTCATGCTACTCTATAGAACAGAGCATTGTGTGCAATTCAGTGATAAGTAACATAATACCATAATATACAGGGCACGTGTACAAACACAAGGGAAGGTCCAGTTCAGAGATAATGGAGTAGAAGGCTAACAAAGTAACTGTGCAGCAAGTAGGCAAATGGTGAGCATTACACATGCAAATGAGATGGAAGCATGAAAACCAGTACCGCAGTTTTGAGACAGCTGTACAGTGTGTCAAAGGCTGTACAAAAAGCTGCAATACAATGCCGTGGGATAAACAAGCAAAAGGGAGTGCGCTGTAATGCTTTGGAGGAACAGCTTCCAATACCACCACCCTCCCCTCCAACAAATGCACACATGAAATTAGACCTCAATTCCATCATGCCTCCTTTACAAAGCTGCTATAGCAACACCACAGCTTAACCCACAGTCACTGCTGTGCTAAACTAACAGCAGTACAACCAACAACTTAAAAGGTTTACTTCTGAGACATTAGTCACACTGTACAACACAATTTAATGCAAATCAGATACAGCACAAGGAATAAATAATGAACAGAATGGAGTTCAGTTACTGTATGAACTATATTTACATTTACCTGTTGCTAATACTAGCAACAAAGCTGTATATAAGCTTATGTCCAGCCCATGCAAGCAACAATGCAGTTTGCTCCCACGACTAATCTTTGCACTACAAAAGTGGATACAGAAGGAAGAGCTATAGGGCATTATGCAGTACTACTGAACTGTCCTTGGCTGTTTCTACCATCACTTGCATACTGTGCAACTGACTAATCATTGCCCTACTCTTCTGCATGCTACTTCCATGGAAGCTCCCAATGCCGAACCTGTGCAACCTTAATTAGCTGAAGGCTTAAGACACAGTAAGCAAATTTAAGTTCTCATCTAACAACACTTAAGGAGAACCTACACAAATTTAATTACAGCAAGTCAGTGCCAAATGATATGAGACACAGTGAGCAGCTTTAAGTTAACTGCTTACAATAACGGTGTTAAAATGTCCCCCTTCATGAACACCAGCTCTACTATTTCTAACCTTGGCATGCAGTATCTCTCCGAAGCAAACTATGGAGTCTCACAAATTGCAATGCTGTGCATGCATGAAAAATAGTAAACCTTCCTACCAAAGCAATTTCTGCAGTATTCATAACCCTAGCTGTTGCCATTCCCTGAGCAATATGTCTATAGATGTGCAACTGTGGCATTCAGTGTACCATGGAGAAGAATGGCACACTGGAGTAACTGCTCAGTGTAACAGTCACTTCATGGTATGGAGTACCGAGTGCACATTGTGAGATGTCATTTTGTTGCAATTCATGCATCCACTAATATGGAGCAAACACTGGCCATACAAAGTATGGTTCAGTGTACAAAGAATCACAGAATCTTGCCCTGTGTGTTAGCACCTCATTTCTGACACATTCCTACAAATCAGAATTACACAGAAGTAAAGAGGACGTTTGTGAAGATGTTAAATAATAAGGAACCTAGAAGTGACCCTTGAGGAACTCCCATTTTGACTGGGAGGAAGGGAGAAGTTGCGGAAAGCCATTTAACAGCTTGCATTCTGTTGTATAGGTAGCTGTTGAACGACAAGATGGTAGAACTGGAAAGATTAAGGTTAGAGAGTTTGGAGAGCAGAACAGGGTGAGATACTGTATTGAAAGATTTGGAGAGACCTAGGAAGAGGCAGGAAATGAGTTTGTTGTTGTCTCTAGCTAAGGAGATTGTGTCGGTGAAGGATAAGAGCGTGGTAGTGGTACTGTGGTTAGGACAGAAGTCATGTTGGTGGAGGTGAGTAGGTTTTGTTGTAGGATGTAATCTAGTATCTGCTCGTGGATACACTTGAGTATTTTGGAGAGGGGTGACAGGATTGTGATGGGCCAGAAATAAGGTCGATACAGTTTCCACCTTTGTGGATGAGTATTATATTGAATTGCTTTCAGAGTGAGGGCAATGTGGATTCTTGTACTGATCAATTAATCAGGATGGAAATGAGTAAGGCAATATTAGCTGCTAGCTTCAGGAAGAATGGTGATAGTTTGTCAACAAAAGGACAGCAACGTTTAAGCTTAAAGAGGATGTTTTTTACATGGCTAAAGGGAACTGCTTTCAGTGAGGAGTTGTTTTGGCTGGGGGGAAGAGGGGTTGGTATGTTGAGTGGAGCAAGGAATAGCTAAGAGATTGCTAATGATGTCTGCAAAGCAAGTGTTAAGAATGGTGGGTGTTTCTTCTGGATTATTTGGGCAGGGGTTAGGTGATGTAGGACTACCAGGGTGAAGGATTTGGTTAATAGAGTTCAAGAATTTTTGGGGGTTACTAGGACGGGTAGTGTGAGGTTTTAAGTAAAAGTTTTTCTTGTCAATATTTACCTGTTTTTTGATGATGTTACAAAGTTGTTTATAAGTTTGGAGGTGGATGAGAGATTTAGTACTAATCCAGAGTTTCCAGGCATTGCCTCTATTGTGCATGAGTGAGTGGGTGAACTGGAATAGCCAGGGGGAGAGTGTGCATCATAGACGGCAAAAGAGTTGAGTATGTTAAGGAATATGGAATTGAATTTTTGAAATGCTTCATCTAGGGGTAGGTAGGAGAGAAACAACCAGTTAATAGAGGACAGCAAATCATTGTACAGGTCAGGGTGGAAGTTGGTCAGATAAGAGTTTTGGGGTGGTGATAAAGATCAGGACAGGAAACCAATATTCAGTTAATAACAGAGCTGGAGTTGGTAGATTTTTTAGAGTGGGTGGGAGTAGATATTAGTTGTGTGAAGCTATGTAAGTTTATGTAAGACCTAAGGGAGATGGAGTTTAGAGATAGCTAATTTTTACTGACGTCTCCTAGTACTGTGGTTTCACTGGGAGTGTTCTAAGTCATGAGATAGTATGTCCTAATATAAGAATGTTGTCTCGAGGAGGTGTGTGTGTATATATACATACACACACACACACACACACACACACCATGGTAAAAATTTTGTGGTCAATAAGTTTGCAATTAGCAGCTAAGAGTTCAGCAGGGTGCAGGTGTAGGAGGAGAACTGTTAAGGTTGGATAGGATGAGATGTTCAGAGTAAATTAAGCCTACACCACTACCTTTTTTGTTACGTAGGTCTAGACTAAGGATGTTATAGCCTGTGGGAAGGAAAGCTGTGTCAAAGATGTGGGGTTTAAGCCAAGTTTCTATGAGGGTTGCTATGTCAGGAGAGTGTTTGGTAATCCCGGCATGAAATTCCCTAACTTTGTTGCCAGATGCCATATGCTGCCCGGTTAAAGAAACTCCAGCTCTACTCAGTGGCATACCGCCTGCTCAGAGGCGATCTGTGCCTGACGTATAAAGCCATGTCCAACCCGGAATTAATGGACATGCTGCACCTCAGAAAATCCAAATCCCATCGAGCTACGCGCTCGAGAGACTTGAACCTCAGCACTGAAATAAATAGGACATGCCAGGGACAGATTCATAACCCAGAGGCTCC
The DNA here is from genome assembly GCF_019279795.1 of Protopterus annectens. Classification (NCBI taxonomy): domain Eukaryota; kingdom Metazoa; phylum Chordata; order Ceratodontiformes; family Protopteridae; genus Protopterus; species Protopterus annectens. The sequence continues at coordinate 1,137,514,587 of NC_056746.1, forward strand.
CTTCACTCTGGAATAAAATCCCAGTCCAGGTTAGGCAGAGTCCCTCATTGACTCTCTTCAAGAGGAATCTTGTTGAGTGGATGGGAGATCATAGGTTTACCCCGGGTATCACTTCTGTGTCACTGTTAGACAGAGGCACAGTATACTAACCTCGAAAAAGGGCATAGCAAAATTAATTTAAAATGGGCGGCGAAAGCCAAACACACTCTGGCTAGGCTTATAAATGCCCTAGGCAGATAGCCTAGTATGAACCTATGAATGCTATGTATGTTGATAAAGTAAAGGGTTAGATGTTTAGGGGGTGAAATTGTGCGATATGCAGTACTCAGTGTTCATACTAGTCAAGGGGGTTGGAGATTGGACCAGGGTTGAGGTGAATGTCTCCAAACCAAACAAGGTATTAGAGGGATACAGTATGGTAAAGGGTGACAGGTGAAGGATGTGATGTTTGTGCTTAGATCTTAGTCTGTGTAGAGTGTGGGAGAAAGCTTAAATCTTGGGACGGAGAGAGTTGGCAGTATGAAAAAGTGAGAGAGCCATGGGGAATGAGTAGCAGGTGACAGTGTCTAAGGTATTGTGAGTGTAGTTTTGTGGTCGGAGCAGAGGGTTGATCTCTATGTGGTATGTAGAGAGTTAGTACAGAAGAAGAAGCAGAGATACAGTGGGGAGAGAAGAAAACTTGTAGTATTAAAATATCCTAGTTAGGAGGAGAGTTGGGAGGGAGACTGAGAGATAAGTGAATGACTAGAGTAGTGTAGTAGGGGAGAATGCAGTAAGGTATGAGAGTATTCCAACAGGGTAGTGGAGGAGATAGTTGTATGGAAGACTGCAGGCGAGGTAAAGGGAAAAGGCTGTAGAAGAAAAGGCGTTAGAAAGTTGAAAGTGTAGGGTTCGTTAGGAGATAGAGAGAGTAATTTAGGGGGTATGTAGCTGGGGGGAGGAGATAGAAGAACTGAGAATCTAGGTTAAAGGTTTACAATACAAGGGCAGTGTAGAAAGGAAGTTGTGAGTTTAGGGGGATGAGAAATTTGTGTGGGAGGGGTGTGGAGGAGCTGTTAAGACAGGTGGAAAGTACTGAAGGGCGAATGTTGAAAGGGAAGAGAAAAAGTACAGTTGTGTACATTTACCATAAACGTAGATGTTGAGTGTATTCACTGTTGCAGTCATCACGTTTCGGTTATCCCTGCCAGGGTAGCCTTCAGCCGGCCCGAATACCAGAGGCTTAGTATTTCTGCGTCAGTTGCTATCGCTTCGGGACGGATGTCAAGTTGTCAGTAGTATAAAGTAAGGCAGCCGACGCCATTACATCAGTTTATCAGTTTATCTTGCCTTAACCTTTCAGAAGCCCCAAAGTAGGAGCCAGGTTCTGGTGGAAAAACCCCACCAGTAGAAAGTAAATACCAGTGTGTCTCTTGTAAGGAAAGAGGAGAAAAGGAGGAAGGGAAACCAGGACTGCAACAGTGAATACACTCGAACATCTACATTTATGTTAAGTGTACACAATTGTACTATGTTTTTCGTGTTTCACTGTTGCAGTCATCACATTTGGGTTGATCCCCAAAGCTGAGGAAATGGGTAGAGGCAGTCAAAGAAACTAGGGGCTGGCTAGGATGCTCTGCAAGACTGTAGAGGAAAACCCTGCTCTGGATTTGGAGGAGAGAGGCAGGTGGTAATGCTTGGTAAAAGTGTGAACAGATGTACAGGTGGCAGCCTCCAGGATATTCCTGGTGGGGAATCCTCTGAGGAAAGCTGCAGAGGTGGAGGCTGTTCTGGTGGAGTGAGTCCTGACCCCTTTGGGGGGGGGGGGGCTTTCCATGTTGTTTGTAGCAGAAATGGATGCAGTGTGCTATCCATTTGGAAATGGTTTGTTTGGAGATGGCTTTGCCTTCTGCCCCTATAGCAAAGCTAAACAGCAATTGATCAGACATTCTGAAGGATTTAGTCTCATCTAGATAGAATCTGAGCTGTCTGGGCACATCTAGAGAGAGTGCAGAATCCTGTCCCCCTCGTTTTGGGGATTAGGGAAAAAGGTGGGCAAATGAATGGATTGGTTGAGGGCCACACTGGACACCACCTTGGGCATGAAGGATGGGTTAGTCCTGAGGGATACCCTGTCAGCATGGATGATGATGAAGGGTTCCACAGCCATGAATGCTTGCAGCTCAGAGAATCTTCTGGCTGAAGTGATGGCCAGGAGGAATGCTGTCTTCCAGGAGAAGCCTGTTCAAAAGGGGGCATGGTGAGCTTTTCCAATACAAAGTTAAGGCCCCAAGTTAGGGATGGTGCCCTTCTGGGTGGCCTCAAGTTGCTAGCCCCTCTTAGGAATGGTCTGATCAAAGGGTGTGAGAAAAAGGGCTGCTCAGTGGAAAATGAGCAGAAATAGCAGAGGCATGAATCTTTATAGAGGAGAACGAGAGGGCACTGTGTAGTAGGTCAGCTAAGTAATCCAGGAGGAGAGGGAGGGAGGGTTGAGCCGTATTGGCTCCCTTAGCCTGGATCCAGGTGCAGAACCTTTTCCATTTGTCAGCGTAAGACTTTCTAGTGCTAGGGTGTCGGGCCTCACGGATAACATCCAGAACCTGTTTACTGAGGTTGGCAGATTGGTTCGGGGTTAGGGAATAAGCCAAGCTGCCAAACTGAGGGTCTGCAATTGGTGATGCATGAATTCCCTTTCCCTCTGGGTCAGGAGGTTTGGAATCTGAGGAAGATGCCATGGTGGCAGTGGGGACAGGCTTTGCAGAAAGAGGTACCAGTGCTGGTGAGGCCAGCCTGAAGCTATAAGAATGGTCCTTGGTTTTTCCTCCTTTATTTTGAGCAGTACCCTGGGGATGAGAGGCAGTGGAGGAAAGGCATACACCGAGAGACTGACCAAGGGGAAGGACAGGGCATTCAATTTCCAAGCCATGCAGTGATCCTCCCTGGAGCAGAATTTGCAGAGCTGATGGTTGATGTGGGAGGCAAAGAAGTCGACGTTCGGGGTGCCCCATTTCTGAGTTATTAGGGTGAAGGCTCTTCTGTTGAGCTGCCATTCATGTGTGTCCAGACGATTTTTGCTTAATTGGTCTGCCAGAGAGTTGAGAGACCCTGGTAAGAATTGCGCTAACAGGTGCAGTTGTATGGCAGAGGCTGTCTGCCAAAGGGTCATGGCCAGCCTGCACAGAGGGTAGGAGTGAGTCCCTCCCTGCTTGTTGATATACCGCATCACAGTGGTGTTGTATGTTTTGATCAGGAGAGAGAAGGGGTTTGAAAGCTATCAAGGCATGCTGGACAGCCATCATCTCTTTTTGGTTGATGTGCAGAGGGATTTGTTGCGGGCTCCATTGGCCCTGTATACACCTGCCGTCCAGGTGTGCACCCCAAGCAAAGTCTGATGCGTCTGTAGTGAGGGCCTGGGCGGCAGGGGGGTGGCGAGAAAGGCAGTCTCTTGTTGTGGGAGCATGCTGTTGCACACCAAAGAAAATCTTGTCTGAGGCAAGGAATTATAGGAAGAAGAGTTTCCAGTTCTTGAGAGTTGACACCAAAGGCTTTTTAGGTACCAATGAAGTTTCCTCATATGCAGTCTGCCATATGGAATGAGTAGTATGCAAGATGCCATGAACCCCAGAACCTGCAGGATCTTGCTTGCTGATAACTGGGGTCTGGGTGGCTAGTTGAGAGAAGTAGGCAGTCAGCAAAATTTGTTTTTCTGGTGTAATGAATGCCATCTGGGATGCTGTGTCCAGGTTTGCTCCCAGGAAGATAATCCTTTGAGCAGGCTCCTGTTTGGATTTATTTTCGTTGATGGTGTACCCTAGGGAGGTTAGTTGGGTCTTTACAAAGGCCAGGTGCTTGAGCAGCTTTTCCTGGCTGTCTGCCTGAATAAGGCAGTCATCTAAGTATGGGTAAATCTGGATATTCCTTGGTCTGCAAAAGGTAGTGGCCAGAGCCATACATTTTGTGAAAACTCTGGGAGCAGTAGGTAAGCCAAAGGGAAGCACAGAGAACTGAAAGTGTTGAGATCCTGCCCTGAAACGGAGATATTTCCTGCACAATTCCCTGATACAGAATGTGGAGGTAGGTCTCTCTTAAATCTAGGGTGGCTAGCCAAGCATCCCCGGACAGCATAGGTAATAGCTGCTGCAGGGTGTGCATTTTGAATTTTTGGGAACACCAGGAAGGTGTTCAGAATGGATAGATCGAGGATGGGGTGCCAGGTGCCCTCATTTCTGGGCACCAAAAAAAGTCTGGAGTAGAAACCTTGGCCTATCTTTTCTGCAGGAACATGCTCTACTGCCCACATAGCAGGGAAAGGATTTGCTTTTGAGCCTCTACCCACTGGTTTGGAGGTAGATCTGGGAACCCTTTTGGGGTTGGAAGGGTGTGGAAAGAAAACTTGTATCCTTGAGACACTATGTTCAGAACCCATTTGTCATTGTAATGGTGGCCCAGGTGTTTGCATGAAAGGAGAGCTTTCCTCCTAGGAGTAAGTGAAGGTGGACAGAGGGGATGGGGGAGGTGAGTCATTGTGAGTTCTTAACATAAGGGGGGGGCTTAAAACTCCCTGGTTTTGAAGTGGAGCTAGTCCATTGCTTAGATCTCTGCTGTCGGGGGGGGGGGGGTCCATTTCCCCAGGGCCTAAACTGGACTGGCTTAGTGGGAACAGGAAAGAACCCGTGTTTGGTGGGACAATGCCTGCTGAATCTGGGTGGCTGGATCTGCAAGAAATCCTCAACTGTTTGCATAGATTTTGCTTTTTCTTCCATCTTTTTTAAGACATCTTCTGCCTTAGTGCCAAATAAGTTATCTTTGTGCAAGGGAGCATCCAACAACTTAGATTTGACATGGTCTGCAGGGGCTGTTCCTGAAGCCATGCATGCTTTCTAATGACAGATCCAGTGACTGCTGCACTGCAAGAAGCTTCTAGGGCATCAATACCACAGTGCAAAGTGTGTTTTATTACTTGACTTGCAGAATGCATTAACTCTTGTAATCCTTTAGATTCTGCCAAAGCAGGAAAGGAAGACATTTTTTTTTTGTTTGAGAAGTTCCAGGGTATGTTGCTGAGATTTTAGTACATGGAACTGACAATTTAGTGCCCTGATAGCAGGAGTAGCTGAGGTGTATACTTTTTTAACCATCTGTCTAGTGCTCAGGAATTCCTATATCTGAGGGGGTGGGATTCTTAGCAGAGGTTGCTTTAATCCCTTTAGGCCCTTGAGAAAATACCCCAGGGTCAGCAGTAGGATTTTTAAAAAGAAATGTGTGAGTCAGGAATTCTATAGTACCTGTCTGCTTTTCTGGGTGCAGGAGGGAGGGTGTCAGGAGTCTAGCTAGATTCCAGGAAAACATCCTCCACATCATCCAGGACTGGGGAGATGGCCAAAGGTCTGTGCTGTGGAAGATCTAGGAATTCCCTGAGTCTCTTTTTAGATTGAGGGTAGTCTTGACACTCCCAATGGAAATGCGCCCTTAAGGTATGCACGGTTCCCCCAAAGGAAAAATCCTCTGGGGGAGAGGCTGAAGGAATGGAATCCTCTGAATCAGAATCCTCATAAGTAGAGAGGGGTTGCATGTCTTTACATTCAGATGCATCAGAGTCATCTGACTCTTGTTCAGACAAAACTACAGGGGACAGATCTCTTTTCCTTTTGGAGGGGGTAGCTTGGCTTCCCCTGATCAGCATAAGGTCTTCCGCCATTTTAAGCATTTGAGACCGAGGCAAGGAAGCAGGCGCCTGAGATTGGGTCATCTGTTTCTTGGGTGTGGTTTGTACCCTGGGCCTAAGAAACTCGGTCATTTTTGAAAGAACGGTAGTCGCGAAAGAAGACGTTGGTTTGTATTGAGAATCAGTAGTGCGAAGGACTTCCTTGGAAGCCGGTGCCTGCTCAGCGGCTCTGGACCCATCCAAGGTGGAGATGACCGCAGGATCCTTAGTCAAAGAAGAGTTTTGCGGCATACCGGACTCCGAAAGGGTCTTGGCAGCGGCCTGCGAATCCACAGAAGTGGGCATCAGGGGCTGCGAAAGCACCTCACTGAGGACCGGAGAACTGACGGACTAGCTTAACGGAAGCGTCAGTAGGTTTGGACCTGTGCGGTCTTTGTCTTTATCTTTACATTTTTTAGGAAGATCTGCTGTCATATGGCTTACCAAAGCCATATCAGAGTTCAAGGACTGTAAGCGAAAATATCTGGCTACAATAAGGGCCCAACGACGGATAGCTCTGGCGTTGAACAAAGCACAGAATTGACAATGGGGGATGTCGTGGTCTAGGCCTAAACAAGTGAAGCAATAAGAATGGAAGTCTCGGTATGGTATTTGCTTTCCACAGGTGAGACAATTAACTTTTTCTGACATTGGTTAGTGCAAGAAAAAAGGATTCCCAACGGGGTATTTAGTTTTAGAAGACTTCACTTCAATTCGGTAGACGAAACTCAGGTAGCAGCCGACCAGCACTCGTGCGAACTGCTTCTGCTTCGGACTCCATGGCAAGAAAGATTGATGTAATGGCGTCGGCTGCCTTACTTTATACTACTGATGACCTAACGTCAGTCCTAAAGCGACAGCAACCGACACAGAAATACTAAGCCTCTGGTATTCGGGCCGGCCGAGGGCTACCCTGGCATGCATAACCCAAATCTGATAAATGCAACAGTGAAACACGAAGAACATCAGAGTGTGGTTGTTTGAGGATGGGAGGAGGGGGTGGGAGAATGGTGGGAGGGGTGAGTTGTGGATAAGTAAAAAGGTAATTAGGTCAGGGGTGGTTGGGAATGGAAGTGGGGTAGGGTAGTGGAGCACAGCAAGCCTGAGCGAAGAGAGGGCGAACGGAGTGGGGAAGGCAGAATCATGAGAAATGGGTCACTAAAGAAGAAGAAAACAATTAGTGAGACTGGGGAGGCTGGGCTATCCAGAGGCAGCGCCACTGGAGACTGGGGGAGTTAAGTCAGTTGTAGTTTACTTGCTGTGTAGAGTTACAGGCAAGAAACTTGTACCAAGAAAAAAGGGGCTGTGTCCTTAAGTACTATTGAGAGGGGACCAGGTAGTTTAATGCTAAAAACAATAAGGAGGTTTGGGTAAAGTGTGCAAACGCTAAAAGAATGGATACGGTAAGTGCGGATGGGGGGAGAGGGGTGACCAAGATGAGTCTGACACAACCAGAGATAGGATAAAAATAAGTTATGTACTCACCATAACGTTCCATGTGAGTTGTTTATCTCGCCTTCATTCTCACTGATGGGTTCCTTGCCGATCCTCGGCTCCGACTCGGCCAAATACAAAAGCTCGAGGTCTTCAAACAGCTAGTGGCCTACTTCCTATCCCATAATGCAGTGGTGTTTCCCTCAGATCTTGTTTGCAGCCAACGATACTGATAGCCAACTACCCTGGTAAGAAAAAATAAGAATACCGTAGATAAGGAAAAATTATCACCAAGATTTGTCGCAATTTCCCGGCCCTCAAGAAATTCATGGTAGGGGGTTGGTGGGTGGGACGTAAGAAGAAGGCAGATGAACAACTCACATGGAATGTTATGGTGAATACATAACGTCTTTATGTGAAGTTGTTCTATCTCACCTACATTCTCACTGATGGATTAGCATCCTAAGCAACATCTTTCTTGGGTGGCTCAGGGAAGTATATTCTTCAGAACCATGGAACCAAAGGAGGCCCTATCAAATTTGTAATGAGTGATAAAGGTATGAGGTGAAGACCACGCGGCTCCTGCACAAATGACATATATAGGTAGCCTTGCCAGAAAGGCTGAAGATGTGGAAACAGCTCTAGTTGAGTGGGCCTTAACTTTATGATTTAGTGGCACGTGCCCAGAGCTATATGTGAAGGTAATGCAATCTGACAACCATTTTGACAAAGGGGTTTTTACCACCGGAGTACCCTTCTTTGAATCTGAAAAGGAGCCAAAAAGCTGTTCTGATTTTCTGAAGTCCTTAGTCCTGTCTAAATAGAAATGAAGTTGCCCATTTACGTCATGTTTATGCAGCATATGTTCCATCTTGTTAGTATATTTGGGGAAAAACACAGGTAATTCTATAGTCTGGTTAAGGTTTGTCTCAGAACAAACCCGAGGTAAAAAAAGAAAGATTTGTTCTCAATGAGACTCTGCCGTTGTGAAAAATCAAGTATGGGGGTTTGATGGACAAGGCATGTAATTCAGAGACCCTGCGAGCAGAATTAATAACTACTAGAAAGATGGTTTTCCATGATAAGTACTTCAAGTCACACGATGATGCTGGTTCAAAAGGTGGTAAGATGATTCGGGAAAGAACAAAATGTAGGTTCCATGGTGCAGCTGGGGATCTAATAGGTGGTCTCAAATGAATAGTATCTTTAAGGAAGGCTTTAGAAATTCTATGGGAAATGGCAGAAGTCCCCTGATCATCAATATGAAAATGAGAAAATGCTGAAAATTGAACCCTAATAGTTGCTGCAGCCGCCCCTTCATTAAATAGCTTGGTCAGAAACTCTAAAATGGATGAAATCAAAGCCAAATATGGGTCAGAATTGTTTTGGGACGCCCATATGGAAAACTTTTTCCATTTGCTAAGGGATAGCTCCCTGGTAGATGATTTATGAGAGGAGATTAAGATGTTCTGAGCTGCAGGTGAGAGACTGTGGAAGCTGGCTATTCTTGGAATTGGAGTAGCCAAGCTGTCAATCTGAGGGTATGAAGTGCCCCTGATGAAAGAATCAGAAGGTCTGGAACCGGGTCCAGGATTCATGGTTCTTCCAGTAGATGAGGCTGAAGAAATGGGAACCAAATCTGACGAGGCCAATAAGGAGCTATTAGAAAAATGGTCCTTCCCACATTCCTGGCTATCTGTAGGAATTTGGGTATCAGAGGAAAGGTACAGTTGTGTACACTTACCATAAATGTAGATGTTAGAGTGTATTCACTGTTGCAGTCATTACATTTGGGTAATCCTGCTGGCAGATTGCCCTCAGTTGGCCTGAATTCCAAAGCCCTGGGTCGGCCACTGTCGCCTCTTCCCTGACGTCAAAGGTATAAAAGATGCGGCCGACGCCATTTTCTTTAGTTTTTCTTGCCTCAGATGTCAGGTGCCCCCTAAAAGGGTAGCCAAAATGTATATACATATAAATACATGCACCAATATAAGCTTTACCTTCATCTACAAGCAAATACACCACATAGGTTCCATCAGAAGAAAAGGGGGATGGGCAAGTGGGTAACCTGGACTGCAACAGTGAATACACTCTAACATCTACATTTATGGTAAGTGTACACAACTGTACTATGTTCTTCGTGTTTCACTGTTTCAGTCATTACATCTGGATAGAGTCCCAAAGCTATAGATGGGAGGCTGGAGCTAAACAGTATTAGGAGCGGCTATGAGGCCCTGCAGAACAGTAGTGGCAAAGCCTGCCCTGGATTTAGAATAGAGTGGCGGATGATCGTGCTTGGTAAAGGTGTGCACTGAACTCCAATTAGCAGCCTCTAAAATTTCCTTGGTTGGAACTCCCCTGAAAATGGCTGCTGAAGTGGCTGCAGCTCTGGTTCAATGTGGCCTAATGCCCTTAGGCACTGGCTTGCCATGGTGTAAGTAACAGAAATGAATGCAGTGGCCTATCCACTTTGAAATAGTCTGCTTTGAGATGGGCTTTCCTTGTGATCCTGCAGCATATGCCACTAGTAATTGTTCTGTCTTTCGGAAAACTTTGGTTCTGTCCAAGTAGAATCCAAGCTGTCTGTGTATGTCCAAAGAATGCAGAATTCTCTCCCCCTTGTTCTGTGGATTTGGATAAAAGGTTGGCAGATGAATGGTTTGGTTAAGAGCCACACTGGACACCACCTTAGGCATAAACATTGTAAATGTTGGGTTTGTCCTCAGAGAGACCCTGTCTGGATAAAAAAAATGATAAAAGGTTCCACAGCCATGAGTGTCTGAAGCTGTGAAACTCATCTTGCAGAAGTTATTGCTAGGAGCAGAGCTGTTTCTCAAGATAAAAACTTTATATCGGCCATTGCTACTGGCTCAAAAGGCGGCAGGGTGAGTTTTTCCAAGACAGGTCCCATGCAGGCAATGGTGATCTTCTTGGAGGCCTTAAGTTTTTGGCTCCTCTGAGGTACTGCTTTAGTAAGGGATAAGAAAAAAATGGTGACTCTGTATTGTAATGAGCCAAAATGGCAGAGGCATGAATTCTGATAGATGAAAAAGATAGACCTCTGTCCAGCATCTCAGTTAAGTATTGCAAAATCTGAGGAATATTTGGCACAGCTTTATCAGTTCCTTGTGCCTGGTTCCAAGCACAAAATCTCTTCCATTTTCCAGCATAAGATTTTCTAGTACTAGGCCTTCTGGCCTCCAAAATGACATCTATCACAGCTTTACTGAGAGGTGTGTTTTGTATGACTACATTATCTGCCATGCTGCCAGATTTAAAGTCCTGAGTTGGCTGTGTAGGATCCGATTGTTTTGCTGGGACAGTAGATGAGGTATCTGAGGTAAGGTCCAAGCTGGGCATTGAGACAAGCTTCTTACTATTGGATACCAGTACTGGCGGGGCCAGTCTGGGGCAATTAGTATCATCCTTGGCTTCTCCTGTCTGACCTTTAGGAGCACCTTGGGGAGGAGAGATAGAGGGGGGAAATGCGTATACTGATAGGGCATCCACTTTCCATGCTTGTTTGTGATAAATCCTTGTGCAGAATCCTTTTAGTTGGTAGTTTTGAGGGGAGGCAAATAGATCTATGTCTGGGCATCCCCATTTCCGTGTTATCACGCTGAAGACTTGTGGATCCAGGTGCCACTTGTGGGAATCCATGAGGTTTCTGCTTAGGTCATCTGCCAGAGTATTTTTCCTTCCTGGCAGGAATTGCGCCTGCAGGTGTACTTGGTAAGTCAATGTTGTGTCCCACAAAGTCATGGCTAGTCTGCAAAGAGGGTAAAAATGAGTGCCCCCCTGCTTATTTATATACCACATTACCGTGGTGTCTGTCTTTATCAGTAGTTGTCCTGAATGAAGTAGGTCCTTGAAAGCTGTCAGGGCATTTTGAACTGCTAGCATCTTTTTGATTGATATGTAGATGCATTTGGTTTGAGGTCCATGCGCCCTGAATGCATCTTCTTGCCATGTGGGCCCCCCAGGCATAATCTGATGCATCCGTTTAGTGTTTGCCTGGCTGGGGGTAATGTGAATAGCTGTCCCTTGTTTTGGTGACAAACCTGTGCCCACCATCAAAACTCCTGTTGCAGGCAGGGTACGAGAGTAATCATAGTTTCAAGGCTGTGGCAATGTTGAGTCCAAACACTTTTTAGGTACCATTGAAGTTTCCTCATATGCAGTCTTGCATATAGAATTAGTAGTATGCAGGATGCCATGAAGCCCAAAGCCTGCAGATTTTTTCTTGCAGATAACTGGGCCTTTGTTGCCAGCATTTAGAAATAGGTAGTCAGTTGCCTTTGTCTGGCGTGAGATAAGCCATCTGGGCAGTTGTATTTAAGCTTGCACCCAGGAATATTATCTCTTGAGAGGGCACTAGTTTTGATTTCTTTTCGTTGACTTTGTACCCTAGGCATGCTAGAAGTCTTTTCACAAACGCCAGATGCTGTAGAAGAATGTCCTTGTTCTCTGCTTGAATTAGACAGTCGTCCAAGTAAGGATATATTTGTATGCCTCTGTCTGCAGAATGCAATTACTGGTGCCAGGCATTTTGTAAAGACCCTGGGCACAGTAGATAAGCCAAAGGGCAGTGCAGAGAATTGGTAATGCTTTGAGCCAGCCTTGAAACTGAGGTATCTTCTGCATATTTGTCTGACTGGGACATGCAGTATGCCTCTTTTAGGTCTAAAGTCACGAGCCAAGTGTTCTTGCCCAGCATGGGCAAAAGCTGCTGCAAAGTCAACATCTTGAATTTTGGAATATCCAGGAATGTGTTCAAAATAGATAGGTCCAGTATTGGCCTCCAGGCCTTGTCCTTTCTGGGTACCAAGAACAGTCGAGTAAAATCCTTGTCCCTGCTCTTGCTCTGGTACTATTTGAATGGCCCCAATGTCCATGAGGGATGAGACTTGTTTTTGTGCCTCTGCCCATTGATTTTTTGGCAGATCTGGCCAGCCGTTTGCTTTTGGCAGGGTATGGAAATTGAACTTGTAGCCTTGTGTCATGATATTTAAGACCCACTTGTCCTGGGTTATAATGTGCCAATTTTGAGAAAAGAGTGCTAGTTTTCCCCCTAAGGGGGCTGCCAGGAGATAAGTGCTTGGTGCAGGCAGTGGGAAGTCATTGGGACTGTTTCCTGAATGGTTGTGATTTGTCTTCTCCAACTTTGGAGGAAGAAGCCCCCCATTGTTTTGAGCGGAATGAACCTTGCGCCTGGGATCTGCCTCTAGGGCATCTGAGTCTGCCCCTTTGAGGTCTGTCTGACACAGGAAAGGACCAATTCTTTGTTGGCCAGTGTCTACTAAACCTAGGTGGCTGTACTTGTAAAAAATATTTGACCGTTTGCATAGATTTAGCTTTGTCCTCCATTTTCTTTTAACACCTCTTCTGCCTTAACACCAAACAAAGTATCATGCTGTAAAGGTGCATCTAATAATTTAATTTTAACATTAGGCAGATTTTGTTCCTTTAACCAAGCATGCCTCCTAATTACAGAACCTGTAACTGCGGCCCTGCAGGAGGCCTCTAAAGAGTAAAAACCACATTGCAAAGTATGCTTTCCAACTTGTTCAGGTGCATGCAATAAATCCTGCATTTCCTTGTTTTCTGCACATTCAGAGTTTAACAACATTTTCTGTTTAAGCAATGCCATGACATGTTGTTGATATTTGAGCATATGAAACTGACAGACAGTTTAAGGCCCTTATAGCCAAGGTAGCAGATGTGTAAACCTTTTTCCCCCATCTATCCAGAGCCCTAGAATCCCTGTCAGAGGGAGTAGGGTTTTTTGCAGCGGAAGCCTTAACTCCTTTGGGACCCTAAGAAATAGTTTCTGGGTCTGCAGCAGGGTTTTTAGAAAGGAATTTATGCGAGTCAGGAACCCTGTAAGTATCTGTCAGGCTAAACAGGAGCTGGAGGTAAGGAGTCAGGGGTAAGACTAGAATCCGAAAATACATCATCTACAATGTCTAACACAGGTGGGATGGCTAGTGGCTTGTGTTGAGGTAGTAACAGGAAATCCCTGAGCCTCTTTTTAGATTCTGAAAAATGTTGGCTCTCCCACTGGAGATGCTCCCTTATGGTATGTAAGGTTTCCCCAAAAGAATAGTCCTCTGAAGGAGAAGCTGAAGGTATGGATTCTTCAGCATCAGAATCCTCATAGGGGGGGGGGAAGAATATTCCTGATCAGAAGAGGAATCAGAAGAAATGGAAACCCGATCTGAAGATTCATAGTCAGTCTCTTGCCTAGGCCTCTTATCAGGAGGGGGATGGGAACCCCTGATCAAGGTAATCAAGTCTTCGGCCATTTTGAGCATCTGTTTTTTGGGCATGGAGGCCTGTCCACGTGGCTCTTGAGTTTGCTTCTTTGCATTTGAAGGTGCTGTAGTCTTTGCCTTTGAAGTTGGTTTAATGTATAGATGTTTAGGTCTGAATACACCCTCAGAAGCCGGTGCCTGCTCAGCGGCTCCGGACCCACCTGAAGGAGTAATATCCGTGGCTCCAATACCTTGAGTTTCCAGCGGCATAGCTGACTCCATGTGGGAGTGGGTAGCGGCCTGCAACTCTAAAGTAGCAGGTGTCAGGGGCTGCAAAAGTGCCTCACTGAGAACCGGCGACTGGCTTAGGAGAAGCTTAGTCAGTTTTGGGCCTCGGATGTCTACCTTTTTCTTTGCGTTTTTTGTGAACTCTGGTAGTTGGATGGCTATCCGACATTTCTGGATAATTAAACCTGCGTCCAAAGTAGTTTAATGCAAAATCATACAGACGCTTAATAGTGCATTGGTTAAATCTAGCACAAAACTGACAACCTGGAACATTATGGTCAGGGCCTAGGCAAGGAATACAGTAAGAATGAAAGTCCTTATGAGGTATTTGCTTCCCACAAGAAATTCAATTAACTTTTTCTGACATTGGTCTGGAGCAAGAAAAAAAGTTTCCCCAGTGGGGTACTTAAGCTTTATAGAAGACTTCGGATCTGAAATTCGAACTCGAAAATCTCAGGAGTCGGCCGACTGGCACTTGCAAACTGCTTCTGCTTCGGGCACCGTGCGGCAAGAAAGACTAAAGAAAATGGCGTCGGCCACATCTTTTACACCCCTGACGACCTGACATCAGGGAAGAGGCGACAGCGGCTGACGCAGGATCCAGGACTTTGGAATTCAGGCCGACTGAGGGCAACCTGCTAGCAGGATTACCCAAATGTAATGACTGCAACAGTGAAACACGAAGAACATCGGGGGAAAAGCATAAAGAAGACCCAGGAGCCAACTGTGTACAAGTGCATCCCTTGGGATACCCCAGGATTAGGGATTATGGCAAAGTAGTTGCTGTATTTGGTGATGGTGGGGGTTGCAAAAAGGTTGCAGCAAGGTTGCCACCATCTGCGGAATATCCTTTCCGCTACTACTTCTTTCAGGGACCACTCGTGAGAAAACAGAATTGCTCTGCTCAATTTATCCGCTATCACATTGGACCTCCCTGGGATGTGCATTGCTACCAGAAAGCGCTGGGTGGATATTGCCCACTGCCATAATCTCAGGGCCTCTCAACTTAGGGGGTAGGATCTGATTCATCCATGTTTATGTACCAGACCACCGTCATGTTGTCCGTCTGTATTGCAATAGTCCCTAGAGAAAAAGTGTCTTAGGACTGCAACGCTAGTAGTACCGCACTCATCTCTACGACACTGATATGCAGTTGAGCCTCGTGTTTCTCCCATGTGCCTTGGGCTGTCCTTCCCTGAAAATGCCCCCCCTCCACCCTATCAGGGAAGCGTCTGTGGTCACTGTGGCAACAGGAGTGGATAGAACAAAGGGACATCCAATTGTTACTTGTGAAGTCAGCCACCAGTGAAGGTCCTTCTTGCATGAATTCGTCATCATAATCGGATGAGACATTGGAATTTCTTGAAAGGACCAGTGTGTGAACAGGAGCCATTGCAGTATCCGCATATCCATTCGACCGAAAGGAATGGGAACGATGGCTGCCGCCATGCTCTCTAATAACTTGAGCACTGTTGGAAGCTGGGGCTTTTTCCTGTGAGATGAGGTCCAGAACTTGCTGTCGAAGGGTCCCAACTCTTTCCATTGGAAACTTTACGGTCATGGAGACTGTGTCAAGATCTGCTCCCATGAAAATGGTACATTTGGATGGCGATACAGCAGAATTTTCTGAGTTTATGGTAATACCCAAAAAAACTGCAAAGATCTAAGGTTGTATCTTTTGCTTGTATGAGTCGATGCTTGGTGGAGGTGGTGAGGAGCCAGTCTAAGTATGGAAACACCTGGAATCCTAAACATCTCAGTTGAGCCATGACTACTGCCATGCATTTAGTGAACAGTCTGGGGGCTGAAGTGAGACCAAAGGGCAGAGCTCGAAACTGAAATTGACTGGCGCCCAGTCGAAAGCCCAAATGATCCCTGGATGGTCTGGCCAGTTTTATGTGGTAGTACACATCCTGGAGATCTATTGAGCACATCCAACTGTCTTTCCCTAGAAAGGGAAGTATAGACTGTAGCGTGACCATCCGAACTTTGTCTTTTCTTTTTGACAGATTTGTTCAATCTGCTGAGATTCAAAATGGGCTTCTAGTCTCCTGTTTTCTATGGAACTAAAAAAAACCTTGAGTAAGTTCCGGATCCTCTATGGTCTGCTGGGACTGGTTGGATTACTCTTTTTTCTAGCAGCCTTAACTTCTATGGTTGCTTGTTCCCTGTGACTGGGTGGGATGTCTGGGATTTTTGTCACAACGGTGGGGGGGGGGGGGATGGCAAAGGGAATGGAGTATCCTCTGGATATAACGCTTTGTACCCAAGAGTCTTTTGTTATTTTTAGCCAGGTGTCTGGGTGCAAAGATTAGCATCCCAGACTGCCTCCAAAGATGGACAGACGGGCCTCCTTTCAGGAGCACTGATAGGGCTTCCCAAAGAACTGATCCTTGTCACCCTGATTTTGCGGGCCCCCTCTGCCACGTGGACAGCGTCTTCCATTATTGACCTCTCCTCTGCCTCTAGAGAGGGTTTCACCACTTGTGTCAAAGAAAGCTCCTTGGGATTTACGGAACCACATTTTTCCACTTTTCTGACCTTAAGGATAAGGTCTGGTAGGGGTGGAAAAACGGACTCGTACAGTAGACAGAGTCTTTCCATCTTTGCTCAAACCTGGTAAGCATTTCCTTCACTTTCGGTCCAAAAACGAATGAACCATCAAAGGGGGTGTTAAAGGAGGACTTACAGGGCTCCACAAACGAACATAAGTGCATCCAGGAGTGTCTCCAAAGCACAATTCCTGTACCCGCTGCCCTGCTCGTTCCATCAGCTGCATACAAAATCGGAAGCATGGAAGAGTTTGAGGGAATTTAGGGTAGCAAGCTGAGAAGTAACCTTGTCTAAGACCCCTGCAGCTACTGCACCCTGTAGAGCATCTCCCAACTCCTTAGGGAGATCTCCGTGTAGTCTAGTAAAATGTGTAAGAAAGTTCAGGAATCGAAGAGTAAAGGCCGCTGAACTAAACATGCGCTTTCCCTATCTGTCCATGATACCAGAATCCCTATTAGGAGGATGAAGAGACGTGGAGGTCTCGGACAACTCCTTTTTGGTGGCTGCCGCCACCACCATAGCATAAATGGGTACTCCTTTGGTAAGGAAAGCCTTGTCCTGGGGTGACGTTATGAATTTGTTAGGCCTCCAAGAGAGAGGTCCCATGGTATCCGGGAACTCCCATGCCTTTCGAGAAAGAAGGTCCATCAGCTCATCAAAAGGCGGAGTCACCCAAGAGGTGGAGGGTTGAGACTCAAAAGCTTTCAGGGGTACTGACTCATCATCAGTAGGGTTACTGGGTTTCCAGCCACCCCTCTGTTTCAGTATTTCCAAGATATCACAAAAAGAGTTATCTTCAGAGGGGGACTGTGGGGACCCTTCTGACTCATCTAAGTCAGTATCTGATGTGATGGATTCCTGTGGGGAACCCAGATGCTTCCTCTTGCACAGCCTCTTCCTGGGAACCTCCTCAGTGGGAGTTTCTAGGGAGATCCCGGAAGAGCAGGGATCATGCAATGGGGCGACCTGAGGCTCTGGGTCTCTACACTTCTGAGGGATCAGTGAAGCAGAGGTAGACACAGAAGCTTTAGGGGAGGAGATTGCTAGTACCGATGAAGTGGATCCCCGAAGTGACAATGCTCTCCTCATGGAGGCAAAGCCCCCCCAGCTCCGATCTGAGGAAACACCTGGATCTGCAGAAACAGGCAGTCCATGCGGCCCCGAAGCAGTGGGCTCCCAGCCTGAAGTAAGTGCCAAACTCACCCGAGACGAGGCCTCAAGAAGCAAAGTCAGAACCGAAAGGTCAGTACGACTATCCTCTCTGGACCCGACCGGTGAGTGTCTGCTACTAGACTCTAAGGTTGGCACTGAAGAAGTCAGAGTAGTCTGAACCAATAGACCTGGAAGGGGTGTTGGCTCCGGCGGTTCCACAATCATCGGCTCCAAACACTCCAGCTCCAAAACTTCAGATCAAATCGGAGGAGGAACAGTAGAAATGGGCTGGGTCCTTGTCGGTTCCAAAGCCCCAAGGGTCGGCCCCGACAGAATGTTCACTAGCGCCTGGGTCTGCAGAAGACTCTGCACCACTCTATCCACATCCTTATCAGATAGTCTTGAGGACCGGGACGAAGCTATTGAGGAGGCCACTGATTGCAGGACTGGGGACTTTACAGTAGGAGATACCAATGTCGGGGACCGGCTCCTACTAACAACCACCACCTCCGGTTCCGTAGGCAATGGAGCCAAGGTGGTAGTCCAACTCTGGATGTTGATGAGCCCTTTTTCGGCTCCAACCCAGAACACAAGCTAGAAGACAAAGTCTTGGATGATTTTGCCGGTTTGTCCTTATCCAAAGATTCCTGAAAAGAGGACTTCAATAATCCCCTGGCTATTAATTTGCTCCTATGTTCGTGGAGAACACGAGGGCTAAATGAATAACAGATGGCACAATTCTCTTGAAGGTGAACCTCACAAACAATAAACACACTCTGCATGACCATCTGTAATAGACATCTTTTGTCCGCATTTGGGACACTTCTTCAAACCAGACCTAGCTTTCTCTTGTTGAAACATAGCTATACACTAAAGTAGCAATTAACAGGCAAAGCACACTATACGACTGACCTATGGAGAAAACACACAATCCTATATATAGAATAGCCCCAACAAAAAAAAAAACGGCTCTAAAATATTTATAAACACTATAGCACAGAGTATAAGACTAGCTAAGAAAAGCACACAATATTATATATGTATAAGACAGCCCTAAAAAAAAAAAAAAAAACAAGGCTCCAAGTTCTACAATTTGTAACACTACAGCACACAGAAAAGCAACTACTTCCCTAAAAAAAAATCCAGGCTCATGCTTAGCACACACTATTTCTAACTCTACAAGACAGTGAGAAAAACTTTAACTGAACAATTCTCTAACTCAAACGAGATGTCATAAATCAGCCTAGAAAAGAGAACGGTCACTAACAGAACAAATAATGCACTCTCTAAGTTTTAGGTCTCTAACACTCACTAGAAACTATGAAAACAGCAAGAGCTACAGAAAAATATCCAGGAATATAATAACTATTGAGAAATATAAATACATTTTCAATACTGGCCACAGCTGTCGAAGAACTCCCCATCTGTTGCAGTGGCAAATGAGATCTCAGGGAAACACCACTGCATCATGGGATGGGGAGTAGTTCATAAGCTGCTTGAAGACCTCGAGCTTTTGTATTTGGCAGTCTGCTCCAAACCCATCAGTGAGAATGAAGGCGAGATAGAACAACTTCACATCAGTAGTTTAACTATATTAAACCAAGTAGGGAGTACAGTTGCAGAAGACGTACATTCAGCTTTTGTTGGTCAGCGTACTCCTCTAAGGACACTCTCAAGCTGGGCTGGTGGTCCACCAACCAGGTGCTGTCAGGGAGGTAAGGGCAGAGTGAGATACATTTTCAATGGTTAGGACACTGTAAAATAATGAAAGAGAAAGGGCTGAGAATTTCACCTAGAAGAGGAAGTAGGTTAAAGTCAATAGTGTAGGGTAAAAGGAAGGAAGGGGCAGAGTAGCAGCAAGGAGGTAGAAGGGAAAAGGACAGCAGAGTAGGTAGGATAGAACAGGTGTGCAGCAGAGGGGAAAAACATAGTTGAGAAGGGGAGCGAGGAGGCTAGTAGTGAAAGTGAAGGGACGGATCAGCACCAGTAAGGAAGGAAAAACAAGCATGGACAAGTAATTTTACAGACAATCCTTAACAGTACAAGCTATAGCAGTGTTAGATGAAAGGAAAACACATATCAAGAAATACATATAACATATAGGCAGTACTCATTCATGGTCAAAGTATTACATAACCGGCAAAAAGTACTTGGAAACCAGCAAAACTTTAGCAGTTGCTAAAGTTGTGAGAGGTAGAATGCACCACAGTAAACTAGGAACACCGGTGATAGTATTAACTGTCACACTGCTTTACACAGTGAAATAAAGTGTGTGATGGCTCCAGGTGTAGAAATGCATTTTAACTCTGGATCCGACAAACACAGTAAATTAAGTCTTAAGCACTACAGAAACAGAGAAAATATGAGTAGAATACTAACAGAATTAGAGTAAGCATATGTGATAAAATGTGAAGGCTGCCAGCCTAGCTAGATAGAATTTTGTAAATAATTCTAGGTCATTGTAAATATTAATATGATCCACAGGCTTGTTTTACAAATGTAAGAAAACTGCTATGTGCTGAGCTCCAAAAACGTAACCACAGTGCAGCTTGCTGGGAAAACAGCAGAAATGTGTATAAACTCTATGCCTATGTAATGTATGTTTTCATGGCAGAAAACTGGGACATACAGTGTTAACTTGCAAACTCGAAGAAAATTGTTCATCTTTCGGCTTTTCCCAGTTACGGATTGCCACAGCAGACCTCTGGTCCTCTAATAATTGGCAGTAGATTTTTACGGTGCCGAGTTGCCAGCTCGATGCCCAACCTTCAACAAAGGCACGCCCATTCACGCATGTCTTTCGGAACACCACTCGACCGTGAGGAGGACTTGCAGACTCCAAGAAAATAAGCTGACAAAAAAAAGAATTTTACGTGTGTGTGATCTCAAGTTAAGAGACAGGATGTCTGGGCTAGGAGCTTCTTTCTATTGTCTTAAGGCAGAGATACTTATTAGGTTTCACATGTAAAGAGTCTTTTATTGCTGTGACTTCCTGGCAGCTGCAGATCACAAAGAAATGTTAAATTTTAAGTTCTGTGAGCCTGGGAAATTTAAGCAGAAGTGACCAGAATGATGTAATCTGAAATTAATCAGCAGCAATACGAGTTATCAATTTAAGAAATATCTCAAGAGAAAGAGATTGCGTTTTACATTTGTCTTCAGACCGGTTAACAACTCAACAGCACTGTGCCTTGCTCTGTAAGTAGGTTATTTAGATCTCAGTATTTCTTTTAAAAATAGAAAGGAATATAGCAAGATTAGTCTAGTTGTTTTCTATGTCAGACTGTCCTACAATGTTGTTTTAAAGTATTTCCTGTGAATGCTGAACTCTCTATTGTCACTGTGTTAAATTAATGAGTACTGTCTTGTGCTTTTATTATTTATTAAATATTTTTAAACCTTTTAACTGTTTTGTGTAGAGATATTTAAGCTCTTAGGGAGTACTTGCATGTATCTGGTGATACTGTACAAGCCACTCCAACAGCCTTCAAGTCTCAGTCACACTTAATATTTGGATAATAGTAACATTGCACAGTAGAATTGGATACCCTTTAGTAAGGGCCTTTACAGTAGCTGATGAGGGTGGTTGGTGGCAGGTGGTACTACCGTATAGTCTGGGCAGATGGGTGCATAGCTGGAAAACCTATGCCAGCCTTCCCCAGGAATGTCTGTGTGTTTGCATATAAATCAAATCTCAAAGTGTGTACGTGTCAGCTACTTGGGCAGGGACATGAAGCACTTGTTGGACAGGGAGGGTGCTGGAGGTTTTGGCCTGACCACTCGGTTAATATGAACCCTATAGCTGTGCCAGTGGGAAGCCTTATTGAGGATCTGGAGAGAAAGAGAAACCATCCCCAGACTGACTGTGATCTCGGTGTGCTCTTAAGGGAACTTTACTGTTTGTGTACTTGTTATCCTTCCAATGTGGACGCCCCTCACTGGTGCTAGTGGTGAGGACTGAGGCTCCTCGATTACTGGGCCAGTGCACGAGCATCACATATTGTATGGCAGTGATGGGATATCCACATCGAACATTAATTGGTTGATAGTGGTGAGTTAGCCACATCATATATTATTAACTGGCTTGTAGTGGTGTTAGCCACATCATATATTAACTGGCTTGTAGTGGTGTGGACAGTGAATTAATGTAGCTTGCGTACAGTGATCACTGAAGATGTTTTTGTACTCTAAATCAGCCACAAAGTGAACATTCATAGTTTAGATCAGAATTTTTTTTATTTCTTTAGTCAGGGAGAGCAGGCAAGCATATCAGCAGAGGAGTATGGCAAGGTGACAAGGAGCCAGTTGGCTGAGATGTGCCAGGCTAAAGGACTGGTGCATGGAAACCTGACTAAAGCAGACATGAGTGCAGCTTTAGTCACAGCTGTAGCAGAGAATAGCAACCAGGGCGACTATCAGACTGGCCATGGAGATGTACAACAGAGAATGGATACCTCAACCTTTCTACACAGGACTTAAAAAATCCATCTGGAGCTAAAGAGACAAGTTGAAGGCCAAACATTTGGAAACAGAAGCAGCAGAGAGACTGTGGTGTCTAGAGAGTGAGGAAAATAAGAAACTGCGATGTCTGCAGGCTGAGGAGAATGAGAAACTGCTTTGCCTGGAAGCTGAGAAGGAGAGGCAGAGACAACATGAAAAGGAGATGCTGACTCGTCGCCAGAGTCATGGTGGTAATGGGGAAGGGAGTAACTGAACCCCAGAAGCAATAAAAGTCAGTAAATTTCTTCCGCAGTTTACAGAGGGGGATAATTTTGATAGTTTCATTCATATGTTTGAGTGGGTATGTAAACAGTATGATGCTGACTAAAAGCTCTGGGTACAGTTCCTGACCCCCTTACTCTATGGTAAAGCTGTAAATGTTCTGTCCAAACTATCTGATGATGACTTTTTAAACTATAATGTTGTAAAGAACGGTTTGCTAGAATTTTTTAAGCAAACACCTGAAGCTTATACGAAAAGATTTGATGAGCATCAACACAAGGCAGATGAAAGTGTGTGAATATGTTGCTGAACTGAGGATTTATTTTCATAGGTAGGTGAGTGGATGTCAGGTCACCACTTCTGAAGGGCTGGCAGACCTTTTGGTGAGGGAACAAGCCCTTAGCACTTTGCCTGAGGACATAAGGATCTGCTTAGCTGACAAACAATGCTCTACTGTGGATGAGTTGGGTAAGAAGGGAGACCTATACCTAGCAAGCAGGGCATCCCTGCACAGGAAAGGGACATCCAGTGCTGCTCATGGGTCTAAGGGAACTGATGGTGGGCAGCCCAGTCTGCCCCAATAGAATCTGCCAGTAGCAGGGAAAGCCACTAGTCCAGGTACACGTCCAGAACCTAGGGTTAAATGTTTTGAATGCAACCAGTGGGGTCATGTGGCATATAGATGTCCATGGAGGCAAGGTGGGGAACAAAAGGTGAGAGAGCCATTAAGTGGGAATGACACAACGCCAATAGTAGGTGGTCTTGAGAACACAGGGGTACCAAACTACCATCTTGCAGATGTCCTGATAGGGAAGGATTAAGATAATGCAGTACTGTGTGTCCATGCAGTTACATACAGTCATGCTTGGAGACAAGCATGTGGGTCTGGTAGCCTGGGGGAGACAGAGACAGATCGCACACTTGCAGCCAGGACTGGTGAGGTGGCTACTTCAGGAAGAGAGCTACCCTGCAGCAGTGAGACTGAAGGTGAGCCACAGCTGCTTGTGGGTACTGATGTTCTCTTGGACAGAGTGACTGCAAGGGCAAAGGTGAGTAGTAGAACTCAGGCTGACAGTGAGGCACTGCTGTCAGAGGATGCTAGACTTCCTGTGGAAGGGGAACTGGGAAGGGTTACAAAGACAGAGTTGAGACAGGCTCAGCTCTCAGACCCTACAAGGCCTGAGGCAGATAGCTAGTGAGGCACCTGATTCTCAGGGGAAGGGGGAATCTGTATACTGGGACAAAGGGTTACTGTATAGAGTGGTCCCCTAAGGGAGGGCTTGAGGGTGAGAGAATACAGCAGTTGGTAGTGCCTAGAGCCTACCGTCTGACACTTCTAGCCATAGCCCATGATATTCCCTTTGCAAGTCATATGGGCATAAACCATACAAAGACATGCATCATGCAGAACTTCTATTGGCCTGGGATTTCCAGTGACGTAAAAGGGTGCTGCAGGACCTGTGAGCGGTGCCAAAAAGGCAGGCAAGGCAGGAGAGAACGTGAAAGAGCCTTTGATACCTTTGTATGTGAATGAGAAGCCATTTCAGAGGGTAGCTATGGATATTGTGGGGCCTCTGAGTACCTCACGTTCCACAGGGAAAAAGTATATCCTAGTGGTAGAAGATTATGCTACAAGATACCCTGAGGCAGTGGCTTTGTCCTCCATTGAGGCGTAAAGGGTGGCAAATGCTGTTAGAGATTTTCAGCAGGATAGTTTTCCCAAAAGAATTACTGATTGACAGAGGTGCCAATTTCATGTCAGACCTGCTAGCCTGTCTGTAGAAGTACTGTGGGGTGAAGCACCTAAAGACCACCCCCTACCATCCCTAGACTAATGGTCTTGAGGTGTAAAACTCTACACTCAAGTCCATGCTACGGGCATTTGCAGACCAGTTTATGAGGCAGTGGGACAAATATTTGCCCCATCTGTTTGCTTACAGAGAGGTTCCCCAAGGATCCACAGGTTTTGCACCCTTCTGAGTTGTTGTATGGGCACAGGGTGAGGGAGCCTCTGGACTTGATTCGAGATGAGTGTGAGGGTGAGTGTGAATCTCACAAGGAGTCTGTTGTGGCATATGTCCTAAACCTCAGGACAAGGCTCAGGGAACTCATGGGCATGGCCCAGGAGAACCTGGCAGAAGCTCAACAGCAGAAAAAAAGTCTGGTATGACAGGAATGCTCGAGCTAGAGTATGCTGTACGGCAGGAGGTAATGGTTCACATTGCTGTCAGACACAACAAGCTGCAGGCAGCCTGGGAGTTTCTCTACAAGGTGGTAAGGAAGGTCAGTGATGTTAACTACATGGTGGAAGTGCAAGGCAGGAGGCAGGAGCACAAATTGTACCATGTTAACATAAGGAAACCTTACCATGATAGGGAGGCCCTTGTGCTGAGTATTTGAGGTGGATTGCAGGAGTAGTATTAGGGAGATCTGGTGACTGATCTCCTCAGTGAGGCTCGGACTGACACCTCAGTGGAAGGGGTAGCAATGTCTCAGCAGCTATCTCCTACCCAGGTTCGAGAAATCAAGCAGTATTACAGGAGTTTGGGGACATGTTCACTGGGGAACCAGGGTGCAACCACCTGGTGCAGCACCAGGTGGATACAGCACCCCAATGGCCTATAAGGCAGGCCCCTTATAGGGTGCCTGAGACAGTCAAACAGACTCTGAGGGAGGAGATAGAGGAAATGTTAGAACTAGGGGTAATTCAAGAGTCCAACAGCCCCTGGGCCTCCCCAGTAGTGTTGGTGCCAAAGAAGGATGGCAGCAACACGTTCTGTGTGGACTACAGGAAATTAAACAGCCACACAGTGTCAGATGCTTAAACCATGCCAAGGACAAATGAAGCCCTAGAGCAGCTGGGTGGGGCTAAGTATCTTACCACAACTGATTTTATAAAGGGTTACTGGCAGATGCCTTTGACTCCCAGTGCTAGAGAGAGGTCAGCCTTTGTGACACCTTTTGGCTTGTAGGAGTTCAGTAAAATCCCCATTGGGATGAAAAATGCTCCAGTGACTTTCCAGAGGCTGGCAGATCATACCTTAACAGGAGATTTTGCCCTTGTTTACCTAGATGATATTGCTGTCTACAGCCACTCCTGGCAAAAGCACCTTCAGCATGTCAGAGGTGCTGGGCAGACTACAGAGGGCAGGGTTGACCATTAAGCCCAGTAAATGTCAAGTGGGTATGGCAGAGGTCTCCTAACTGGAACAGAGTGGGGAGTGCTAAGATCAGGCCAGAACCTGCCAAAGTGAAAGCCATTCAGGCATGGCCTGCACCTGTTACCAAAAAGTAGGTGAGGACATTTTTAGGGACAGCAGGTTACTACAGAAAGTTTGTCCCCACATACAGTACCATAACTGCTCCCCTCACAGATCTGATGAGGAAAAACAGGCCAGATAAGGTAGTGTGGACCACAGTATGTGAGCAGGTATTCCAGAAGCTTAAAGAAGCTTTGGGAAGACCCCTTGTGTTAGCCAGTCCAGATTACAGCAAATAATTTGTTGTGTAAATGGATGCTTCGTACCATGGGGCGGGGGGGGGGGGGCTGTAATTAGCCAGACTTATTTCTTCAGAGGGAGAAGAGCACCCAGTGGTTTATCTCGGTCGTAGGCTCCAACCCATGTAGGAATGGTATGCAGCTGTAGAAAAGGAATGTCTAGTCATAGTGTGGGCACTGCAGAAACTTCAGCCTTATCTGTATGGAAGGAAATTCACTGTAGTTACAGATCACAACCCCCTAACTTGGTTACATTGAACTAGCCAGCAAAATGGTAAGTTATTAAGATGGAGCTTAGGGTTGCAAGCATATGACATATCAGTGTAGCACCGCAGTGGGGTTAGCAACGCCAATGCAGATAGGCTCTCAAGACATGAAATGGGTAAGGTATACCCAGACAGACTCATCCCTCTCAAGCAATGTTGCTCAAGGGACACTTGAAAAACTAGCTTGAGTTCTTGGGGGGGGGGGGCATGATAAAATGTGAAGGCTGCCAGCCTAGCTAGATAGAATTTTGTAAATAATTCTAGGTCATTGTAAATATTAACATAATCCACAGGCTTGTTTTACAATTGTAAGAGAACTGTTATGTGCTGACCTTCAAAAATTTAACCATAGTGCACCCTGCTGGGAAAACAGCAGAAGTTGTGTATAAACTCTATGCCTATGTAATGTATGTTTTCATGGTAGAAAACTGAGATAAACAGATTTAACTTGCAAACTGTAAGAAAATAAGCTGATAAAAAAAGAAATTTACGACTGTGTGTGATCTCAAGCTAAGAGGCAGGATGTCTGGGGTAGGAGCTTCTTTCTATTGTCTTAAGACAGATAATTGCTAGGTTTCACATGTAAAATGTCTTTTATTGCAGACTTCCTGGCAGCTGCAGATCACAAAGAAATGTTAAATTTTAAGTTTTGTCTATCTCAAGAGAAAAATACTGCATTTTGTATTTGTCTTCAGACCGGTTAACAACTCACCAGCACTGTGCCTTACTCTAAGTTATTTAGATCTTAGTACTTCTCTTACAAATATATAGAAATATAGCAAGATTAGTCTAGCTGTTTTCTATATTTATGTCAGCCTGTCCTACAATGTTGTTTTAAAGTACTTCCTGTGATTTTTGAACTCTCTATTGTCACTGTGTTGAATTAATGAGTATTGTCTTGTGCTTTTATTATTTATTAAATATTTTAAACCTTTTAACTGTGGCTGTTTTGTGTAGAGATATTTAAGCTCTTAGGGTACTTGCATGTATTTTGTGATACTGCACAAGCCACTCCAATATCCTTCAAGTCTCAGTCACTATTTGGACAATAGTAACATTGCAGAGTAGAACTGGACACCCGTTAGTAAGTGCCTTTATAGTAGCTGATAATGGTAGTTGGTGGCAGGTGGTACTACTGTATAGTCTGGCAGAAGGGGGCATAGCTGGAGAACCTGTGCCAGCCTTCCCCAGGAGTGTCTGTTTGCATATAAATCAAATCTCAAAGTGTGTGTGTGTGTGTGTGTGTGTGTGTGTGTGTGTGTGTGTGTGTGTGTGTGTGTGTGTGTGTGTGTGTGTGTGTGTGTGTGTGTGTGTGTGTGTGTGTGAGCTACATGGGCATGGACACTAAGCACTGGTTGGACAGAGAGGGTGCTAGAGGTTTTGGCTTGACTACTCGGCTGAGATTTGAACACTACAGCTGTGCCAGTAGGGAGTCTTATTGGGAATCTGGAGAGAAAGGGAGAAACCAGCCTCAGACCGACTGTGATCTCTGTGTGCTCTTAAGGGAAATGGTAATTTACTGTGTGTGAACTTGTTAACCTCCCAATGTGGACACCCATCAATGGTGCTGGTGGTGAGAATTGAGGCGTCTTGATTACTGGGCCATTGCACAGGTGTCACAGCATACACTAAGGTATATAGAGAGTACAGTTTCAACATAGGTCAGACTGTAACTAAGCAATCACATCACATTTAAGACGCCTGCACTAAGTTCGAGAGACTAAAAGGTTTTATAACAATTAGTAACACAGGAAGCTGGCAGAGCAAGTGTTGAAATGTAACATATCAAGCAATTCACATTCTGAATCCCTCAAATGCAAAAAATTCTAAAAAGGGGAGCAGTACAAGGTAAAAACAATAACACTGCATTATTTTAGAAGGACAAGCACTTAATGAAACTGTGCGAGTGTAGCACTTGCATGGAGTGCACACTATTTTATAGCGAGCCAGGGGGAGCAACAGGGTTAGTGGCAAGAAGAGAGAATAAGATGGCACCCGTGGATAGCAGGACGCTAAACAATCTCAAGTAAGTCACAGGGAGAGGTCAAGGGTCGGGATAGGGAGCAGGAGGAGGAGAAACAAGGATGGATACGGCAGAGTTGCGAGAAGCGGGTCGCTAAAGAAGAAACCAATCAGTGAGACTGGGGAGGGCTGGGATTTCCAGAGAAACCGCCGCTGGAGATTGAGGGAGTTGGGTCAGGGGTAGTTTACTTGCTGTGTATAGTTATTTATATATATATATATATATGTATGTATGAATAGATATACACACACACAGTATAGTCATATAAAGAAAAAAGTAAGACAGGGGATGTGTCCTGAAGTACTATGGAGAGGTGGAGAGGGGACAGGGTAGTTTAAAGAAAAATAAGGAGATTTAGATGAAGACTGCAAATTCTGAAAGAATGGATAAGGTAAGTGTGTGTGTGTGTGTGTGTGGGGGGGGGGTGACCTAGATTAGTGAGTCTTCCCAGACCATAGCTGTAAGGAGTACAGTTGCAGAAGCCATACATTGAGCTTTTGTTGGTCAGCGGACCTCTCTAGGAAGACTCGCAAGCTGGGCTGGTGGTCCTCAGGCCAGGTATCAGGGAGGGAGGGCAGAGTGCGATACCTTTTCAATGGGGAGGATGGTTGAGCTTTTGTTGATCAGAGCACCCCTCTAGGGACACTTGCAAGCTGGGCTGGTTGTCCTCAGGCCTAATTCCTAAAGATGGTGATGACCATACAGGACCATTTTGATTCTAAATCATGACTATAAAGTGTTTATGTCTATAATAGCTAAAAGAATGGCAAAGGTGTTGCAAAGATTGATAGCCATGAATCAATGTGGTTTTGTGGAGGGCAGGCAAAATATGACAACATTAATAGAATAATGAAGATCCAGAGAGAAGCAGAATATAAGAAAATACTACTGTTGCTGGTGAGCCTTGATACAGAAAAAGCATTCAACAGAGTAAGCTGGGATTTTAACAGCAGGACAATGGAAGCATTTGCATTCTCTGACACAGTAAGAAGGTTATTTAGGAGGATATATGAGGAATCAGAGGCAGAAATTTAAGTGGGGAGGGCTCCTCTCGGATAAGGTAGGGGTGTCATCCTTCCCTTTTGCTATTTGTGCTATATTTAGAACCACTGGAAAAGAAAATAAAGGACTCAAAGTAAAAGGATATAAAGTACAGTTTTGTACCTACCATAAATGTAGATGTTCGAGTGCTAATACAGCTGCAGTAATCACAGATGGGTTTTCAGCCGTCAGGCGGTCCCTCGGTCGGCCAAATTCCAAAGTCTTGGTCCGGCGTCGGTTGTCGTCGCTTACTCTTCTGACGTCAGTAAGGCCAGAGTATATAAGACACAGCCGACGCCATGTTCTTCAGTCTTTCTTGCCCCAGATGTCAGGTGCCCCCAAAAGGAAGGCAATACATAAATAAGGCTTATCTACATATGCAGGCAATGCAATGTAATGCAAAATCAGTGTAAGCAAGCAAAAAAAACATGGCAGGATAACCCAGTCAGGTGGTATGAAGAGGTTGTTAGGCCCCATGCCTTTACCAAGTGGGGAAGGAGGGAGGGAAACCTGTACTGCAGCTGTATTAGCACTCGAACATCTACATTTATGGTAGGTACAAAACTGTACTATGTTCATCGTGCATACAGCTGCAGTAATCACAGATGGGTAGAGTCCCAAAGCTATGCATAGGGTGGTAGGTACTATGAGGAACTGGGTTGAGCCAGAATGCCCTGCAAAACAGCAGTGGCAAAGCCTGCTCTTGTTCTGGAATATAAGGGTAGGTGGTAGTGTTTTGTGAAGGTATGTACAGAACTCCAAGTGGCTGCCTCCAAAATATCCTTAGTAGGAACGCCTCTGAGGAAGGCTGTAGAGGTGGCTGTGGCCCTGGTGGAGGGAGATCTGATACCAGTAGGGACAGATTTCCCATGATAGGAATAACAAAACCGTATGCAGTGGCCAATCCACTTGAAAATGGTCTGTTTGGTAACTGGTTTCCCTTGAGCCCCTACGGCATAGGACACAAAAAGTTGTTCTGATTTCCTGAAGGACTTTGTTCTGTCCAAATAATAACGTAGCTGCCTATGGATGTCTAAAGTGTGAAGCAGCCTCTCCCCTTTGTTTTGAGGGTTAGGATAAAAGGTAGGTAGGTGTATGGCTTGATTTAAGGCTACCCTGGATACCACTTTTGGCAATAAAAGATGGACTGGTACGAAGGGAAACCCTGTCCTGATGGAAGATGAGGAAGGGCTGCACCGCCATGAGGGCCTGTAGTTCAGAAACCCTACGAGCTGAAGTGATGGCCAGAAGGAAAGCTGTTTTCCAGGACAAATGTTGTAGATCTGTTGAGGCAGCAGGTTCAAAGGGAGGCAATGTTAATTTTTCTAGTATGTAATTAAGGTCCCAGGCTGGTATTGGTTGCTTCCTTGGAGGTCTTATATTCTTAGCCCCTCTGAGGAACTGTTGTAAGAGTGGGTGAGAGAATAAAGGAGGATCCGTGTTGAATTCTGCAGAAATGGCTGAGGCATGTATTTTTATGGAAGAAAATGAAAGTCCACTGTTCAGCAGTTCAGCTAGGTACTGTAAAACCTGAGGCAAGTTCAATTTTCTAGGGTCCTGGCCTCTTTTCTCATTCCAACAGCAAAACCGCTTCCATTTTGCAGAGTAAGCTTTTCTAGTAGATGGTCTTCTGGCCTCCAAAATGACATCCTGCACCTCCTTGGAGAGTAGGGACTGTTGTAGTGTCAAGGAATTTTCCATGCAGCGAGGTTGAGTGTTTTCAGCTGACTGTGAAAAGTTTTGTAGCTGTTCTGAGTCAGTAGAAGAGGCATTAGAGGCAGGGACCAGGGAGGAGTATGTGTTAGGCTCCTCAGGAGTGGATACCAGTGTTGCCTTGGCCAATCTGGAGCAATCAGTATCATCCTCGGTTTGTCTGTTCTTGCTTTCAAAAGCACCTTGGGCAGAAGGGGCAGAGGTGGGAATGCATAAACTGTCCATGCTGTCCAACTGAATGAAAGGGCGTCCACTTTCCAGGCCTTTGGATGAAAGGTCCTTGAACAAAACTTTTTCAGTTGATGGTTCCTGTGGGAGGCAAAAAGATCTATGTCTGGCCTCCCCCACGCTTGGATTATCTCTGTAAACACCTGAGGATGTAACTTCCATTCGTGTGGAAGTGTCATATTTCTGCTTAGAGTGTCTGCCAGTGTGTTTTCCAGTCCTGGCAAGTACTGTGCTTGAAGTTCGATTTGTCTTTCCAGAACCAAGTTCCAAAGAGTCATGGCTAGTCTGCACAAGGGGTATGAATGTGTTCCTCCTTGTTTATGTACCACATTACTGTGGTGTTGTCTGTTCTTATCAATAATTGTCCTGGATGCAGGAAGTCCTTGAAAGCTGTAATTGCATTTATCACTGCTAGCATTTCTTTTTGATTGATGTGAAGGTGCTTTTCCTTTTGGGACCATCTGCCCTGAATGCACCTGTCCTTCATGTGCGCCCCCCAGGCGTAATCTGAGGTGTCTGTGGTTATGACTTGTTTTGCTTGAGGCTTGCAGAATGGAAGGCCTGTGTTTACTTGACATGCTTGGGCCCACCATAGAAATTCCTTTTGCAAACATGGAATTATTGGTATAATTGCTTCCAAACTGTGACTGTGTTGAGACCACAGATTTTTTAGGTACCACTGAAGTTTCCTCATATGCAGCTTTGCACATGGGATTAGAAGAATGCAAGATGCCATGAATCCCAGAGCCTGCAGGATTTTCCTTGCAGTAAGCCTGGTACTTTTTGCTAGTGTTTTGAAGTACTGAGATAGTTGCCCTTGTTTTTCTGGCGTAAGATATGCCATCTGGGTGTTTGTGTCCAAGTTGGCACCCAGGAAGGTTATTTTCTGAGATGGTGTTAGTCTTGATTTCTCCTTGTTGATGGTATATCCCAGAGAAAGCAGTAACCGTGTCACATAAGCCAGATGTTCCAGTAGTATGCGTTTGCTGTCCGCTTGGATCAGGCAGTCGTCCAGATAAGGGTAAATTTGTATCCCTTGAAGTCTGCAGTAGGCAATCACTGATGCCAGGCACTTTGTGAATACTCTGGGCGCAGTAGATAAGCCAAAGGGCAATGCAGAGAATTGACAGTGGATTGAACCTGCAAGAAATCTGAGGTATCTTCTGCAGCTTTGTCTGACTGGGACATGCAGGTATGCCTCCTTGAGGTCCAATGTTACCAGCCAAAACTCCTTGCCCAGCATGGGAAGAAGTTGCTGTAATGTGAGCATCTTGAATTTTGGCACGAGTAGGAATGTGTTTAGGATGGACAAGTCCAAAATGGGTCTCCAGTCGGTTCCTTTTCTTGGTACCAGAAAAAGTCTTGAATAAAAACCTTGACCTTGTTGGAGTGTAGGTACCTTTTGTATAGCTCTCATGTTTAGGAGCTTTGAAATTTGCAGTTGTGCCTCTGCCCTTTGATTTTGTGGCAGGTTTGGTATGCCTCTCATTTTTGGACGAGTGTGAAATTGAAATTTGTAGCCTCTGTTTATAATGTCCAGTATCCATTTGTCTGTTGTGACAATATGCCAATTGCTTGCAAATAATGCTAGTTTCCCTCCCAAAGGTGCTGTCAGCTGAGACTTGCTTGGCATGGAAATGAGGGAGTCATTGGGTTTGCTTCCTGTATTGTTGTACACTGTCTTCACCACCTCTTGGTGCTGGAGATTGCCATTGTCTGCCTCTATATGATCCTTGTGATTGCCCTCTGCCCCTTGTGCGTCTGTATCTGCCTCTTTGGGGCTTGTCAGTGGCTGGAAAGGACCAGTTTTTTGAAGGCCAATTTCTGCTAAAACGTGGTGGTCGGACCTGTAAGAAAGCCTTGACAGCTTGCATAGATTTGGCTTTTTCTTCCATTTTCCGTAGGATGTCCTCAGCATTAGTACCAAATAATACATCCTTTTGTAAAGGAGCATCAAGAAGTTTAGCTTTCACATGATCAGGTAAATTTTGTTCCCTAAGCCAGGCATGCCTGCGAATGACTGATCCTGTGGCAGCCACTCTACTGGAAGCCTCTACGGCATCATAACCACATTGTAAGGTGTGTTTACCCACTTGCTCCGCACTATGCATCATATCCTGTAACTCTTTTAAATCTGGTTGTTCAGGTTGAGACATTTTGTTCCTTAATTGTGATAACAGGTACTGTTGATATTTAATCATATGAAACTGACAGTTTAAGGCCCTCATAGCTAGGGTGGCCGAGGTATATACCTTTTTACCCCACCTTTCTAGAGATCTGGATTCCCTTTCTGCAGGGAGTGGATTCTTGGCAGTGGAGGCCTTTAATCCCTTGGGGCCTTGTGAAATGGTTTCAGGGTCAGCATTATGGCCTTTGTAGAGAAATTGGTGAGAGCTGGGTACTCTGTAATACCTATCAGGTTTTACTGGTGCAGGAGGCAGAGAATCAGGGTTAAGGCAAGCCTCCGAATAGACATCATCCAGTACATCCAAAACAGGGGGTATAGCCAGAGGTCTGTGCTGAGGTAACCAAAGAAATTCCCTAAGTCTTTTCTTGGAATCTGAAAAGTCTTGGCCTTCCCAATGGAAGTGTTTCCTCAAAGTGTGCAAGGTTTCCCAAAAAGAAAAATCCTCAGGAGGGGATACAGAAGGAATGGACTGTTCTGCATCCGAATCCTCAAAAGGGGAGTAAGAGTGTTCCTCTGCATCAGAATGTTCTGATAAAATGGATCCCTGATCAGAAGAGGGAGATTCTTCCTCCACTCTGGGTCTCTTGTCAGGAGGGGGCTGAGAACCTCTGATAAGAGTAATTAAATCCTCAGCCATTTTAAGCATCTGTTTCTTAGGCATGTGTCCAGGAGATGGGCCCTGTGCAACAGGCCTCATGGGATGCCTGGCTGCTTTGGATTTAGTAAAAGCCTTTATTGAAAAAGAAGATGAGGGCCTAAATACACCATGGGTGGAGGTGGACCTGTCCACATTAGTAGGCTCGACATTAGCAGGGGCTTCGGTTGTAGTCTGGGAAAGGACCGAGGACCCAGCGGTCTTGGGTACAGAGAACACCGCCAAAGGAGTGTCGTCGGTAGTCAGGGACTGCAAAGGCGTCTCGCTGAGAACCGGACCACGTGTAGCCTGTTTTGGCATGGTGTCGGCGGGGACCACAGGTCTCGCGTGTCGGTCCTTTTCCTTGCGTTTTTTGGACAAAACGGTAGTCGGAGTGTCCGACGACATCTTAAAATCAAAAGCTTTACCAAAGTAGTGTTGGGCGAACTCCGCCCAACGCTTGATAGTGCGTTTATTGAAGGTAGCGCAAAAGCGACAGCCCGGGACGTCGCGGTCTGGGCCCAAACAAGGTATGCAACGGGAATGGAAATCCTTATGCGGTATTTGCTTCCCACAAGAAATACAATTATTAACTTTTTCTGACATCGGTCTGAGGCAAGAAAAGTTTCCCCAACGGGGTACTTAGATTTAAAGAAGACTTCGGTTCCAATTTTTTTTCGTAATTCAGGAGCTGGCCGACCGGCACTTGCGAACTGCTTCTGCTTCGGGCACCGCACGGCAAAAAAGACTGAAGAACATGGCGTCGGCTGTGTCTTATATACTCTGGCCTTACTGACGTCAGAAGAGTAAGCGACGACAACCGACGCTGGACCAAGACTTTGGAATTCGGCCGACCGAGGGACCGCCTGACGGCTGAAAACCCATCTGTGATTACTGCAGCTGTATGCACGATGAACATCTAGTATGGTAATCAAGAAAAACTGGCTTTATTTGGAGATGGTTATTTTGTTCCTGATAAAACCAGAAAAAGGACATTTCAGTGCTGCGGAACATTCTGAGATAGTTTCATATCTTTTCATGATACATAATTCATAAAGACAGTCAAAGGCAACAGTTGTAATATATGTACCCACACATGAATTGGTCCAGAAAAACCCATATTTATGGGGCATGATAAAATGGAGTACGGGCTATAAACTATTCTGTTATGGCAGTTAAGGATATGTAGGAACAGACTAAACAAAACATAAAAAAGAGAAAATGGGAGCTCTGTTTTATGGTTATGGATAGCAAGATACAAGCAGTGAAAATGCTTCCAGTCCCTTTAGTTTATACACAGGCCAGGCATACTTGTATAAACCAGAGGAGAAGTTGTAGATAGCAAATGATAAGAGTTGAAGGATTTTATCTGGGAAAGGAAGAGGGTAAAAGTCAAGTGGGATAAGTTGACCTTCCAAACTATTATAATTACTACTATTTCAGAGCTACACAGTTAAGGCTGTTGTACAGAGCACATGCAGAAAGCTATAATTCAAAGTGGAAGGGGATGATAACGAAACAGGGAAGAAGTGCAAGACATAAGGAGAGATTGTGATTTTGGATGCAGATCCTTGAGGAGGATAACAATAGCTACACAAAATATTTTATTCATAAAGTAGAGGAAAGTTTTCTACAAACTAAGCCAACACAGGAACAGAGAAAGGAGATTCTGCCAATAGGGATGACTGCAGTTAGGCATACACATAATAGGCAAGAAGGTGCTGGAAATTACTACAGAAAACTGGCAGAGGATCCACGGTACTGAGAGCAAGTAATTAGAGAGGAAAGGTAAAAGAATGGGAAGAAGCTAAATGCGTTTGGACTGCAGGCTAGAGACTGCTTTGCCTATCAGAGACTGATATTAGAGCATACGCAAATAGAAAGGAACAAGAGGATTCCAAGTGAAAGACCAGCATTTTAATTGAATCTAGAAGAGAAGCTGCTGTTAAAGTGATGATTAATAGGGCATATAAAATAATCAATCAACTGGAGGAGGTTAGAAAGGATTGGGAAGAGATCGGAAAAGCAATTCACAAAGAAACAATGGAAGGATATATGTATGGCTTCCAAATACGCATCAAGGTCTAGAAGATTTAGGATTTTTGTTTTCAAGTCTTTGCATAGGTAATTTTATACCCCAAAACAGACTACAAAGAATTTTTCCTCAGGTAGATTGCAAATGCTGGAGGTGTGATGGGGAAGAAAGTTAATTGGGAACATAATTTTTGGGAGTGTAATTAGTTGACTGACTTAAAAAAAATTCCCTGCAGATTACTCTGTCAGAAATACTGGGTGAGCAAATTGGTGTAACTAAGGAAATTATGTTTTTTTTTTTTTTTTTTTTTTTGAGCCGTTATACAGGATCTGAATTTTGTTTAATTTTGGTGGCTGCCAAAAAAGCAATTACTAGAGAACAGAAACCAAAGTCTAAACCAACCCTATTAGAAGTAGTGAACATAGTAACAGAGATATTTACAACAGGGAGCAAATTACTAAGAAAAATATGGAATTGTGGAAATAGCACGTGCAGAACAATGTTTTGGAGGAGGAATGAGGTTTAAGGGAAGGCATGAATTGAATTAACTATGTAACATTCGAGTGAAAATGACTGTACAGAAGATCACGTGATGTATAATGTTTACAACTGAAAATATGTCAATGTATTTCACTTTCATTTATATAAATGTACGACTCCCTAATATCATAAGTGATAAATATATATATATATATTTTTTGTTTAAAAAAAAAAAAAGGGCATGGACTGAACAACTTCATAGATTCCAAACAGGGAAGGCTGGACCCAAGGAAGCAAGAGCTGCAGAGAAAACTCTGGTTCTGGAGTAATCATCATAAATGGATAATGGATCCAACTGGATACCGAAGCTGCAGACAACAGCAGAGTCCGAATGTCCCCGTACAGCAACTTGGTCAGATCCAACAAATGAGTAAGCAGTTAACA
Source organism: Protopterus annectens (assembly GCF_019279795.1). Lineage (NCBI taxonomy): Eukaryota > Metazoa > Chordata > Ceratodontiformes > Protopteridae > Protopterus > Protopterus annectens. Next base: position 1,137,551,224 of record NC_056746.1, read on the forward strand.
GAGATCAGTGCCAGCAGGGTACTGATTCACATTTGCAAAGAAAATGCAGAGGGTACCAAGGGCCTGGGGGGCCTTTGGATCCAGATGTTCCACAAGAGGACAAGTAGAAATTCTTTTTCTGTATTTATCTTTCTGCTTCACAATCTCCTTTACCTTCACTCTTTCTTCTTGCCTTTCTCCATCCTCTCACTTTCCCTATTTTTCTTCTATTCAGCTGGCCAATTGGTAGAAGGGGGGACACAGCAGACTGGCAGGCCCAACACAAGATGTAAGGAACAAACTCTTTACAACTAGCTTAGCAGTCAGCCACAGCCCTGGCTCCAAAGGTTGTTAAAGCCTGGCAATCAATGCCCAAATGGGGAGCACCAAAGCAATAAAATTTATCTTGTGTGTTTTAGGGAGGGGGCAACTTCTGCCCATACCTCAGACACTTTTTAAACCCCAAGGTCTTAACCATAATGTTGTCACATACATACAACTCCAAAAAAGCAGTAAAAGTACATGCAGTTAGAAAATGTTTAAATTTTAACAAGCAAATAAATACTAATTCTATTGCTAATGTTAATACTCTCTTTTTTTTGGTAAAGAACACCAGAAGGAAGTAACAGCTTCCCGACAAAAATGGAAACAATGAAAACAACCACTTAACTGTCAGAGACACTAAGAAAGGGGAAAAGAAGGGCTAAATATCACTGAGAACAGCAACAAAACCTAAAACTAATAGAAGAGAATATAAGAGAATGGCAAAGCCGAATATCAAAATCAACTTAGCTGCATAGAGCTTTGCTGCAACAAATCTGGCCAAGAAAGTGGAAAACAACATCGAGTGGACTTGGGCTCAAAGTTCATTATGGAAGAGGAGGTGGAGCTTTGCAGCTAAAGATTTGATGTGCTGGCCTCAGATCCAATCGGATCTGATAACTCTCAGGATGAGGCAGCTGGAAATGGACAACATTGAATCTAATAACAGGTGCCCAAAAATTAGCATCAGAACAGATAACCACTCAAAAGTAAACATCATCTTATAGCTTGTTATAGTTTATGGAAAATGTTAATACTGTTGTGAATAGGTTAAGATGATTCATGGATTGGTTAAAAAAGATATGCGTGTATGCGTTTTGAATTTACTAGCCTTGTTGAATGCAATAAAGGTGAGTTTAAAAAACGATGGCATATGGTCAGTGGGAGAAGATGAAGGGATGGATGTAGAATGTTAAGGTATTTAAAGTAAATTGCATAAGGTTTCTTTCTCTGAATATCACATTACATCTGCCTGATTAATTAAAAATTCAGACAAAACTACGGACAGCTAAATATATAGGATTATTGATTGAGTTGCCGATATTAAGTGTTCAAGACATGGATGCCAACAAATTCACCTCAAGACTGAAAATGGAAAGATGGATCTTAGTAACCATGTCAAAAACACAATATGGAGTTACGATCAGAGATCTAATAACTCTGTAGTGCATGTAGATTTATCTGCTCCATGTACAACAAATTAGTGAAAAGTAATATAAAAAAAAGTTATTTTGTGACTGCTTTGAAAGACCGAAAATCAATGGAGGAAGTAGTTGACATCCTTACTTACTTGCTCCCTGTCAAAGGGAAGCAGTTGTAATCAAAGTACTGTGTGTACTTTAGCAGACAGAAGGCAGAACCGGGAGTTGAAACAAAGCCATTTCATGCCCTGCTGCTATTTAATGGTCAGTGTTGTCTGCTTTTAGTGCAGACCCAACCTGAATGCACATGGGGTGCTTAACCATTAAGCACCCCTCTAAGCAATGTTAAAGTTGAGTCTCGCCCTATAGCAGCACTAAACCAAGATGCAACTTGGCCATTTTTTGAGCATAATCACCACATTCCATGCACTACAATAATATTACCCATAATTAAAAAGAAAAAGTTAGGTACTCACCATAATGTTCCATCTGTGCTAACCATTTTCATTCTTCAACTGTCGGGTTCACATCCCACTTGGCCCCTTTTTCCAGCTCGTGGAACACAAACTCTCAAGTTCCTCCCTTACCCATAATGAACTAGTTCCCTAGCATACCTCAGATCATGTTTGCTGACTTAAGTCTATATAATATTAAACAAATATAAAGAGATGAGATAACAGTATCTGGAGCTCAAATAAAGGAATGTTGGTTCCTTTAGCCTCTTCTAATCCTTCCAGAAGTCAAATTGGTAGGGGGTTGAAGGGAGGGAAGTTGAAGAAAACTGAAAATGGAAAATATAGATAGAATGTTATAGTGGGAACATAACTATTTTATCTGATCTTGTCATTTTCATTCATTTCCTCAGCTGATGGAACAGAGTCCCAGTTACCTAAATCCCCAGAAGGACTCTAAGGAAGGATACCCCTGACCACAGCTGAGCTGAAGGTTGCTCTTGCCCTAGAGACCAGATCCAATTTGTAATCAGCAAAAAAGGTATGAGGGTTAGCCCAGGTTGCAGTTGCACAAAATATTTTCCAAGGAAGAACTGGATTAAAATACTGAAGAAGTTGCCACAGACCTGGTAGAATGAGCTTTTATAGGTTTTAGTAAATAAAAACTCATTTTTGTGTAAACAAATGAAATGCAGTCAGTTAATTTGGCTAAGGTTACTTCAGTAACTGGTTTGTCCAATTTTGAATCCAAAAACGAAAAAAATTGATCTGATTTCCTGAAAATGTTTGTCCTATGCAGATAAAAACGGAACTGTGAACATCCAACAGACAACATATGCTCTTCTGTGAAAAATTCTGAAAGAAAACTAGAAGGTTGATGGTTTGATTAATATTGGATTCTGACACCACCTTAGGAAGGAAGGATGGGTTACTTTGTAAGGATACCCTCCCTATCCTTATGAAAAGACAAATAGAGAGGCTTAGAAGATAGTGCCACTAAAAAAAAATAATCTTCCAGGTTAAAAATTTTAGTTCACACTTGGCTGATGGTTGAAAGGGAGAATGAGTCAAAGATAGTAAAACCAAATTCAAATCCCACGTGGGAGTTGGATATTTAAAAAGGGGTCAAAGAAGAAAGGTTCCCCTTATAAAGGCCTTACAAAGTTTGGAAGTAGCTAAACACAAATTATTTTCTCCAATGTGAAAATTAGAAATGGCAGCTAGTTGTACTTTTATAGTTGAATCCCCTTCATTAACAACTGAAGCTAAAAACTCTAGAACTTTGGGTACTGGTGCTGAAAAAGGGTTAGTGTAATTTTGCTGTGTCCAATTAACAAAACTTTTCCATTTACTTTTTTAAATTGTTCTAGTTGAAGCTTTGTGGAAGGATAAATTAATGTGGCAGACGGGGGAAGAGAGCCTGGGCTGTCTTGCTGTCAAATGAAATAGAGAAACCATGCAGTCTATTTTAGGCTTAATATGTCCAGGTGTCTCAGGTCTGTCGGATGAGACAGGTCTGGAACTGAATATGCCATTCCTCAGAATATTCCCTTTTCTCCAAGATATGACAATCTCACAATTGGGATATATAAGTTTGAGGACAGTGCAGTGGGGCTCGTCTCCCCATGCAAAAATAAGTTAAGGGGAAAAAAAAAAAGATTATAAAGATTTCCTTTCCTCTGGGTTTTCTGTCTTCTTACTTTGGCACTCAGCATGCTGAAAGCCAACATTTCAGAAGGAGCCCCTGGAAGAAGTATCACCAGAATTATAAACACACTGTAAATAATGAGTGGTGACTTGTACAAATGAATTAAAATATTTAAAGCCCATTTTTCTTCACAAGAAGAAACTAAAGACAAAACATACTTCACACTTTTACAATTTAGTACAAACTTGTATGAGCCTGACAATTAAAAATCCTGAAAAGGCAAAATTACAAAAGCATACATGTTTTCTATTAACGATGGTGTAGCTAGTCTAGGTTTATAATTGAACATGCCTGGTAGTTCATTTATATGCTTTATTACACAGAAACACATCAGAATGGATAGTGGCAGTACAAAATATAAACAAATGGATTAACTGAGACTACACAGACATGCATACTTACATCTCAACAGCTTACGACAAAAACAGCAGTCAGACTCGCATGTCCTCAGTATTTATACACTTGTGCAAGCTCATGGAAAGCTTCTTAAAGGTATACATACATAATGATCTACATCCTCCCCTCTTTAATGAATTGCTTACAATAAAATGACATTTGAAAAAGACATGCAATTGTATAGACACTAAGAAACAAACACTTGTGTCCAAGTTGCCGTGTATATGGAACATGGTCTGGAAATATATAGCAATCAGAACTGGGTTTTGCAACAGGGACAGTCAATGGTAAACAAACAGATTCTGAGTTTCGGATTTCTTCTCAGGAACAGGGATACTTACTGGAACATCCTCTGGAACTGGAACTCTGGATAACTCACTCTTCAGATTTACAGTCTTTCTTGCAGATATGATACTGCAATACAGGCTCGGACACCGGGATCAAATGTTTCCAATTCTGCCTAAATTCTACTCCTTGTGATTCCACAATGGACGATCTCAGCTCAGGACATATAGTTTTCATGACTCCAATCTGATCAAAACGTTTGGATGTCTAAAGCCTCACCATCTCTCCTTCTCGTAACGGATTGAGCGGTTTGCTGTTATCATAATAGGACTTCTGGGATAAGCGCTTCTTTAACAGATAGGCTTTCACTGATCTGTTGTTCTTGACACATGGAACCAATAGAGGACTGCTAATTGAAAGAGTGGCTCTGGTTTGTCGCGACAGAAGTCTCTGTGCAGGTGAACCAAGATGTCTATCACGAGGAACATTTCTGAGATTCAAGAAAACATCGCTACTGTCTCGTTTTGGCTTCTCTAGTAACTGGTTCGCACTTTGAACTGCACATTCTGCCAAACCATTTGACTGCGGGTACTCAGGGCTAGTTGTAACATGAGTAAAATTCCCACTTTTCAGCAAATCCTTTGAACTGCTGCTTGTAAACTGTGTGCTATCGTCAGAAATAACTTTCTGCAGACTACCACGGACTGCAAAATGATGCTTCATCTTAGCAATGACAGTACTGGATGCTAGATTAGGAAGTAAGTCAATCTCACTCCATCTGGTATAAGAGAGTCAACTAACACCAAGTAATGTTGACCATTCCACTCAAAAATGTCTGTAGCTACTGTCGACCAAGGAAGTTCAGGAATCTGGTTTAGCAGAAGTGGTTCTTTCTGTTAATGTGGCTTAGTACTTTAAAATACAGAACAAGATGAAAATACTCTCTCAATGTCCTGTGACACAAAGCCAAAATACTAATCCTCTCACCCTTCTTTTACTAGAATCTGTTCCTGGGTGGTCAGGATGCAAAATACTAATACTCTTGTTGCAAGGACTTTGGAACAATTACTTTTGGACCTTTCATGATGATACCATTGTCAGACAAAATCTCATCTCTGTAAGGAAAATATGGTTGCAGGGCTACTAGTAAGCAAGATTGCTTTGATGGCCATCCTCAACTGATAAAGTGGTTGAGCTTCGGAAGTATTGGATTTGATGCTGTATGACTTCTAAACCCATCAAAATGTGTGGAAGAAAATTTCTCACTTTCACTACTTCAAAATCAATTTTCTCATTTTCATGCTGTTCAGTGGTATTTAAGGGCAATCTGGATCAAGTATCAGCAAGATAAAGATGCTTGCCTTTTGTGTAGACAAGATTGAAATTATACTTTTGCAATTTCAACATCATGCATTGCAATCTGGCAGGAGCTGTATGCATAGGCTTTCTCAAAATAGCGACTAGAGGTTGGTGATCTGTTTCAATCTGGATAGTTTACCATAAATATAATCATGGAACTTCGAACATGCACACACAACTGCCAAGAGTTCTTTCAGTATCTGCACACACTGCCTTTCAGTTTGGGTTAGAGTGCTGGATGCAAAGGCTACTGGCCTGCCAACTTGAAAAATGTCTGCAACAAGACCAAATTTTGAATCATTACAAGAAAGAATAACTGGTTTGTGAACATCATAGTGTCAGAGTTGGTGGATTGGCAATTCTCTGTTTCGGGGCATAAAATGCTCTCTGGTGTTGTTCTGACCATGACCAAGATGCATCTTTGCATGTCAACTCTCTAAGCATTGCTTAAAGTTGGCTTAAATTTGGAAGGAACTTGCCTAGTAGCTACCCATGCCAAGAAAAAGTTATAGGGCTTGAACATTGTCTGGAGCTGGCATTTCAAGAATTGCCGTCTGCTTTGAAGGATCTGGTCATAAGCCTGAACTGGTAATAAATGACCAACACAAGTAACTTTTAATAGCCTGAAATTGCACTTCTGTGGATTCAACTTAAGATTCACTTCACGTGCTCTTTCCAGAACTTCCCTGAGGTTTCTCATGCTTGGCTTCACTATTACCTCCTGCTAGAATATCATCTACTATAACAGCACACAGAAAAAAATTTGCTCCATGGCAAGCTGGAAGACTTCACTGGCAGAATTTATCCCAAATGGCATTCTCAAAAATTTGTACCTGCCAACAGGAGCACTGAAAGTGGTTAGCAACGAAGACTTCAGTCTAGCAAAATTTGCCAAAATTAACTCTCTGTATTCAAGACAGAAAAAAAATAGTGGCATTTGGCAAAAGAGCAGCGACTTCTTCGACTATATGCGTTGGATGCCTATGTCTTTTTAGTGTTTTGTTCAAATCTCTTGGATCAATACATATTCTGATATCATCTGAGTTTTTCTTATGAGCCATGACCATGGGAGATGGTCATTTAGTAGGTTCATCAACTGGACAAATTACACCTTGCTGCACCATTTTATCTAGCTCAGCTTTGACTCTGTTCTGCATAGCAACTGGAACTTTCCATGCTGGTCTGACAACTGGACTAACTTCAGGGTCTAACTTCATGGAGTAACATGAAAGCACTACTAAACCTTCAGTTTGAATTTCTTCACCACCATAAGCAACAAGCTTTGTACACTTTGCCAAATTAAGCTTCTCACCAGCACGTACGCTAGCAAATATTCCTGCTGACATAACACTGCACTTTGAACTTGTGTCAACTTTGAGCTCTATGGGTCTTCTATTTATCCGAACAGTACAAAATACTTCATTCTTTGCCCATAAATCTACTGCACTGACTTTCATTAAGCACTGACAAACCATCAAAATAAAAAGTAGGGTCACAGCTTTCTAATTGATCAACTTGTCTCTTTGAATGCTCTCTCTTAATAAAAAAAATGTGCCTCTTGATTTACAAAACCTTTGGAAATGATTCCACTTTTTACATCTGTGGCATTACTGACCAAAAGCTAAGCACTTTTCTCTTCTAGATACATGACTACCACAATTATGACAGTTGACTATGAGGCTAGGTGAGGGTATATGCTTTGAGTTTGCAGATTCACCCTTGTGCTTCACTGAGACTGCGTGTACTCTGGAATTTGCTAGAAAGCTACGGGGTTAACCAGTGACTGCTACAGGGCTCACAGTTGCTGCCACATGCTTGGGCCTGTTTCTTTTAAGCACGTGCTGCATACAATCAACATGAGCACTAGAAGATACTGGAAGCATGCATTTCTCATTTGTAAGCGTATTTCAGGGCTTTTCTGTGAGCTCATATATCTGACAAATCTCAATGGCCTTATTCAAAGTTAAACCATTGTCACAAAGCAAAATCTTTCTCATAGCATTATCTTTAATACCGCACAAGTCTGTCTTATTAACTCATCCCTTAAATCACCAAATCTGCACATTTTAGCCTTGTTCCTCAAGTCAGTTATACATGCTGCAAAAGTTTCACCAGGCTTTCGAGCCCATTTGTAAAATAAGTGTCTTTCCATTGTAATATTCATTTGAGGGTTACACATTTCTCTAAATTTACATTTTAAGCACTCAGGGTTTTCCCTGGTTTCAGCCGGTACCACTATATGACTGCTTTCTCTCTCTCCTGCAAATATAGCAGGTGTATACACAAATGAATACTGTCTGACTTCTGAACCAGCTAAATTAAGCAGAATAAATGCCTTTGTACGGTCATCTTTATTAGAAAATGCAGCTTGTATGAAAATATCGTACTCTTGCTCAAACACTTGTCAATTCTCTGCAATATTATCATCAAATACAAGAGGACCTGGTTTTCGAAATCCTTCAGCCATGCCAACAAAGTATGCCCAAACACACTATAAAAATGGCCCTTGTAACACATACAGCCAGTACTTGTAAAAACATGCAAATGCACAACAAACTCTCTGAAATACTGTACTTTGAGAAATATGCTTCAAAATGGCTGTATTTTGTAAAATAACTGTACTGTAATACTGCACAAACTTCCGAACACTTCATATAACTTGGATATCTCGAACAGCTTTAATTAATGAGAAAAAGCACATAGTGAAAAAATAGTCGTTTTCTTATTTTATACATTTCATGTGATTGATATTTTAAACATTTTCGTACTTATTTAGAATATTTTTGTCAATATGGCACAGTTTTAGACATTTCATTCAATTAGAAATGCGTTTTAAGCATTCTGAGTGCTTCATTTTATATTTTCCGAATAAGAAATCATTTAAGCTTTGATACCTGAAATTCATTTTGACTATTTTTGCAAGTTATACGCGCAGCACGGATGATCCATTCCTCTATATTCCTCCACCATTAACAGGGTGCCTCTTAGTCTTGACTCTGCGATCCCATTCTGACACTATGTCGCTTGTCTTGGTTTACAATTGAAGACGAAAAGGTGGGATAATTCATTTATATGTTTTATTACATAAAAACACATCAGTACAAAAAATAAACTAATTGATTAACTGACAAACTACACAGACATGCATGCTTACACATCACAACAGGTTACTACAAAATGGCAATCAGGCTCGCACGTGCTCAGTATTTATACATTTGTCCAAGCCCATGGTAAGCTTCTTAAAGGTATACATACATACTGATCTACACATGGGAAGCTTATGTAACTACAGCAAAAATACTAGGATTGTAATTAAAAAGAAGTTATGTACTTACCATAATGTTCCATGTGAGTTGTTCCTCTCGCCTTCATTCTTACTGATGGGTTCAGAGCCGATCCCTCGGCGCCGAGTTGGCCAAACTGCAAAGCTCGAGATCTCCAAATAGCTCAAGACCGAAACCCTATCCCATGATGCTCCTCTACTTCCCTCAGATCTTGTTTGCTGCCAACTAGTAACATACTCGGAGTAAAACACCATACTCATATTTCTAGTAACCGGTGAAAGGAAAAACTCCTCAGAAAAGACCAAAACAGGCTGAAAAGGTCAACTCTTGAACTTCCAGACATTGGCTAGAGGTAGGAGGGTGGATTGTAAGAATGAAGGCAAGAGGAACAACTCACATGGAACGTTATGGTAAGTGCATAACTTCTTTATGTGAAGTTGTTCAATCTCGCCTTCATTCTTACTGATGGGTAGCGTCTCCAACACCACAATTTCGGGTGGCTCACGGGAGTACATGTCCAAGGACAGCAGCACCAAAGGAAGCCCTGTCCCTAGAGGTCTTGTCTACTTTGTAATGAAGGTATGTGGCTTTGACCATGTGGCTGCCTCACAAATAGAATCTATCGGTAGCCTGGCCGAAAAGGCTGTAGAAGTAGAGACCGCTCTAGTTGAGTGAGCTTTAACTTTTTTTTCTAAGGGAATATGTGCAGCACTATAAATAAAAGATATGCAGTCCGAAAGCCACTTAGATAAGGTAGATTTGGAAACTGCGGCACCCTTCTTGGAAACTGAAAATGACACAAACAGCTGGTCAGATTGCCTATGGTCTTTTGTCCTGTCTAAATAGAAACAAAGTTGTCTGTGAACATCAAGCTTGTGAAGTATATACTCCAAATGATTAGCATAAGGAAAGAAAACTGGCAATTTAATGGTTTGATTAAGGTTGGATTCTGAGCAGACCTTTGGTAGGAAAGAAGGGTTTGTTCTGAAAGAAACTCTATCTTTGTGGAATATCAAATATGGATGCCTTACCGATAGGGCCTGTAATTCTGAAACTCTGCGCGCAGAGGTGATGGCCACTAGGAAAATATTTTTCCACGAAAGGAATTTAAATTCACAAGAAGATGCTGGTTCAAATGGAGGAAGAATAATCTTTGACAGAACAAGATTTTTATTCTATGGAGTAGTGGGGGATCTAACAGTAGGCCTCAAATGTACTGCACCTTTTAGAAAGGCCTTCACCATTGTATGAGACATGACTGTCCCCTAATTCACCAATATGAAAATTTTATATAGCAGCCAGCTGAACTCTAATAGTTGCTGTTGTGGCCCCTTCATTAAATAGTTTGGTCAAGAATTCCAATATATACGATATCGAAGCCAGGAACGGATCAATGTTGTTCTGCTGAGCCCAGATTGAAAATGTCCTCCATTTGCCAAGATAAAGTTTCCTAGTTGAGGATTTATGGGAAGACAATAGTATATGTTGAGCTTCTGCTGACAAATTTTGGAACCTGGCTATTCTTGGAATTGGAGCAGCCATGCTGTGAATTTGAGGGACTGTAAAGAAGGGTGAAGAGCTCCTGAAGAGCGAGTCAGAAGGCCCTGCACTGGGTCCAGGATCCAGGGCTCTTCCAAAAAATGAGGCTTAAGGAAGGGGAACCAAATCTGAAGAGGCCAAAAGGGGGCTATTAATGTAACTGTCCTTCTCAGGGTACTGGCTTTCTGTAGAACTTTGGGAATTAGTGGGAAAGGTGGGAGAGCATAAAGAAGACCCAGGAGCCAATCGTGTACGACCGCATCCCTCGGAGACTCCACCACTGGAGGGATTAGGGCAAAGTAGTTGCTGCATTTGGTGTTTGTGGGAGTTGCAAAGAGATCGCAGCAAGGCTGGCCCCATCTGCGAAAGATCATTTCTGCAACTTCGTTCTTGAGGGACCACTCGTGTGGCAACAGAATTGCTCTGCTTAGTTTGTCTGCTATCACGTTGGATTTCCCCGGGATGTGCATTGCTATCAGAAAGAGCTGGGTGGACTCTGCCCACTGCCATACTCTCAGGGCCTCTCGACATAGGGGATAAGATCTGATCCCTCCTTGTTTGTTTATATACCAGACTAATGACATGTTGTCTGACTGAATTGCAATGGTCCCCAGAGGGAGAGAATTTTGCAAGGACTGCAACGCTAAGAGTATCGCTCATCTCTAGGATGTTGACATGCAAGTGAGCCTAATGACCCCCCCGCCACCCGATCAGGGAGGCGTCCGTGGTAACAGTTGCAACTGGAGTCGGGACAACAAAGGAACGTCCCATGATTACAGATTCGGATGTAAGCCACCACCAAAGGTCCTTCTTGCACAAATCGGTTATCCGAACCAGGTGATCCATAGGTAATTCTTGAAAGGTCTACTGTGTGAATAGTAGCCATTGAAGAATGCGCATGTGTGACCTCGCCAGAGGTACTGCAATAATAGCTGCTGCCATGGTGCCCAACAGTCTTGAGTATCGTCGATGCTGATGCTCTGTTCTTTGAGAGAATGTCCAGAATCTGTTGTCGAAGGATAAGTATTCTTTCCAAAGGAAGTTTTAGGGACATGTTGACAGTGTCTAAATCTGTTCCTATAAAGACGGTATGCTGCGACGGCAATAATGCAGACTTTTCTGAATTTACTGTTATCCCCAGTTGAGAGCAGAGGTCTAAGGTACAGTCCTTTGCCTGAAAGATATGATGTCTGGTGGTTGTGGTGAGGAGCCAGTTGGCTAAATACAGAAACACCCGGATTCCTTGATGCCTCAAGTGAGCCATAACCACTGCCATACATTTGGTAAACACTCCAGGGGCTGTAGTGAGACCAAAGGGCAGGGCTCGAAACTGGTAATGACTGTCCCCCAGCCGAAAGCTCAGATAATCCCTGGATGGCCTGGCCATCTTTATATGGTAGTACGCATCCTGGAGATCTATTGAGCACATCCAATTGTCTTTCCCCAAGAACAGGAGAACTGACTGAAGCATGACCATCTGGAACTTTTGTCTTTTCTACAGATTTCTTGAGTCTGCTGAGATCATATCTGTCTCCAGTCAGCTGTTTTCTTTGGCACTAAAAAGAATCTGCAGTAAGTCCCAGATCCGTTCTGGTCTGAAGGGACTGATTGGATGACTCTTTTTCCAGCAACTTTTGAATTTCTACTGTTGCTACATCCTGAAGGTGTGTGGAACGTCTGGGATCTTTCTTAATGCTTTTGAGCATGAGAGAAAGGGGATAATATAACCTCTGGATATTCTACTTTGTACCCAGCTGTCTTTTGTGATTTTGAGCCAGGCGGCAAGATACAAAGATAAACGTCCACTGATTGCCTCCAGAAGAGGACAGGCAGGCCTCCTTTCAGGAGCGCTGATGGGGCTTCCCAAGGAACTGATCCGTGTCACCCTGGTTCTGCGGATATCCCCTCTTCCGTATGGGCAGCAACTTCCATTATTGCCCCCTCCTCTGCCCCTGGAGGGGGGTTTCAACTCGTGCGTCCGAAAAGGCTCCTTGAGCTTTGCAGAACCAAATTTTTCCACCCAGTTAGCCTTTGAGATAAGATCTAGTAGGCGTGGAAATGTCTTTCCGTCTTGTTCACATCTGGTGAGGGTTTCTTTAACTTGAGGTCCAAAAAGTGAAGAATCAAACGGGGCATTCACAAAGGATGACTTGAAAGGCTCCGCAAAAGAACACAAGCGCATCCAGGAATGTCTCCGAAGAGCTGTTCCTGTACCCGCTGCCCTGCTCGTCCCATCAGCTGCGTAAGGTAAGAGACGCATGAGCATTGAAGAGTTGACGATGGAATTAAGGGTAGAAAGCGGAGATGTTACCTTGTCTGCCACTGTATCAGCTACTGCACCCTGAAGAGCATCTCCGAGCTCTTTCAGGAGATCTCTTTGAAGCCTGTGCTAAAGTGAGTTAGATAGTTCAATGATCGAAGAGCAAATGTCGTAGAAAGTACAGTTGTGTACACTTACCATAAATTTAGATGTGCGAGTGTATTCGCTGTTGCAGTCATTACATTTGGGTAATCTGCTGGCAGGTTGCCCTCAGTAGGCCTGAATTCCAAAATCTTGGGTCCTGCGTCGGTTGCTGTCTTCTCTTCCATGACGTCAGGTCGTCAGGGGTATAAAACATGCAGCCGATGCAATTTTCTTTAGTTTTTCATGCCCCCGATGTCAGGTGCCCCCAAAAAGGTAACAAAAAAAAAAATATATATATATATATATATATATATATATATATATAAATACATGTATCAATATAAACTTTACCTTCATCTACAAGCAAATACACCACATAGGTTGTAGAAGACAGAGAAGGAAAGAAACTCCAGAATGACAGGGGGGTGGCGGGAGGGTAACCTGGACTGCAACAGTGAATACACTCGAACATCTACATTTATGGTAAGTGTACACAACTGTACTATGTTCTTTGTGTTTCACTGTTGCAGTCATTACATTTGGGTAGAATCCCAAAGCTATGGTTGGGAGGCTGGAGCTAAACAGCATTAGGTGCAGCTATAAGGCCCTGCAGCATTGCAGTGGCAAAGCCTGCCCTGGACTTAGAGAGGCAAATGATAATGCTTTGTGAAGGTGTGAACAGAACTGCAAGTAGCAGGCTCTAGAATGGCTTTGGTTGGTACTCCTCTGAGAAAGGCTGCTGAAGTAGCTGCAGCTCTGGTGGAATGAGACCTAATGCCCTTGGGCACAGGTTTACCATGGTGTTAAGTAGCAGAAACGGATGCAGTGGCTTATCCACTTTGAAAGTGGATGCTTTGAAATAGCCTTTCCTTCTGATCCTGCAGCATATGACACTAGTAATTACTCAGCTTTTCTTAGAGCCTTAGTCCTGCTCAAGTAGAATCTTAGCTGTCTGTGTACGTCCAAGGAATGCAGAATTCTCTCCCCTTTGTTCTGCGGATTTGGATAAAAAGTTGGCAGATGAACTGTTTGATTAAGAGCCACACTGGAAACCACCTTAGGCATAAAAGTAGGATTTCTTCTCAGAGACACCCTGTCTAGGTAAAATATGATAAAAAGCTCTACAGCATGAGGGCCTGTAGCTCTGAAACTCTTCTTGCTGAAGTAATTGATAGTAGCAGAGCTGTTTTCCATGATAAGAACTTTATATCAGTGGTAGCAGCTGGCTCAAAAGGAGGCAGGGTGAGCTTTTCCAACACATAATGGAGGTCCCATGCAGGCAATGGTGATCTTCTAGGAGGCCTTAAATTTTTTTGCTCCTCTAAGATACTGCTTTAGTAAAGGATGAGAAAAGATTGGTGGCTCTGTATTGTAATGAGCCGAAATGGCAGAGGCATGGATTTTGCTTGATGAGAAAGAAAGGCCTTTGTCAACCATCTCAGTTAAGTATTGTAATATCGGAGGAATATTTGGTTCTGCTGTATAAGTTCCTTGTGCTTGATTCCAAGCACAGAATCTCTTCCATTTGTCAGCATAAGATTTTCTAATACTAGGCCTTCTGGCTTCCAAAATGACATCCATTACAGCTTTACTGAGAGGTGTTGTTTGTATAACTACATGATCAGCCATGCTGCCAGGTTCAGTGTCTGGAGGTGATTGTGCAGGATCTGATTGTTTTGCTGGGACAGTAGTTGAGGTCTTTGAGGCAAGGTCCAAGCTGGGTATTGAGACAAGTTCCTTAGGATTGGGTACCAGTACTGGCGGGGCCAGTCCGGGGCAATTAGTATCACCTTTGGTTTCTCTTGTCTGACTTTTAGGAGGACCTTGGGGAGAAGAGGCAGAGGAGGAAAGGTGTAAACTGATAGGTTGTTCCAACTGAAGGATAGGGCGTCCACTTTCCATGCTTGTCTGTTATAAGTCCTTGTGCAGAATCTTTTCAATTGATAATTTTGAGGAGATGCAAATAGATCTATGTCTGGGCTCCCCCATTTCTGTGTTATCATGCTGAACACTTGTGGATTTAGTTTCCACTCGTGAGGATAAATAAGGTTTCTGCTTAAATCGTCTGCCAGTGTATTTTGTTTTCCTGGCAGGAATTGAGCTTGAAGATGTATTTGGTAGGTCAAAGCTGTGTCCCACAGTTCCATAGCTAATCTGCAAAGGGGGTATAGGAGTGTGTGCCTCCTTGCTTGTTTATATACCAAATGACTGTGGTGTTGTCCGTCTTTATCAGTAGTTGTCCTGGATGAAGTAAGTCCTTGAAGGCTGTTAGGGCAGTTTGAACAGCTAGCATCTCTTTCTGGTTGATATGCAGATGCATTTGTTTTGAGGTCCATATGTCCTGAATGCACCTTCCTGCCATGTGGGCTCCCCAGGCATAATCCGATGAGTCTGTTGTTAAGGTTTGGCTGGCAGAAGGGTGAGTGAAGGGCCGCCCCATGCTTTGGTGACATGCCTTTGCCTACCAAAGAAACTCCTGTTGTAGGCAGGGAATGAGAGGAATCATTGCTTCCAGACTGTGAGAATGTTGACTCCATAAACTTTTCAGGTACCACTAAGGTTTCCTCATATGCAGTATTGCATACAGAATCAGTAGGATGCAGGATGCCATGAAGCCCAGAGCCTGCAGAATTTGCCTTGCAGATAACTGGGTCTTTATTGCCATCAGTTTGAAGTAGACAGTTGCTTTTGCTTGTTTGGTGTGAGGTAAGCCATCTGGGCAGTTGTATTCAAGCTTGCACCCAGGAATGTTATCTTTTGAGAGGATACCAGTTATGATTTCTTTTCACTTATTGTGTACCCTAGGCATATTAGAAGCCTTTTCACAAACACCAGATGTCGAAGAAGAATGTCCTTGTTCTCTGCTTGAATGAGACAGTCGTCTAAGTAAGGATATATTTGTATACTTCTTTGTCTGCAAAATGCAATTACTGGTGCCAGGCACTTTGTAAAGACCCTGAGCAAAGTAGATAAGCCAAAGGGCAGTGCAGAGAATTGCTAATGCATTAAGCCAGCCTTGAATCAGAGGTATCTTCTGCACTATTGTCTTACTGGGACATGCAGGTATGCCTCTTTTAGGTCTAATGTCACCAGCCAAGCATTCTTGCCCAGCATGGGCAGAAGCTGCTTCAAAGTCAGCATTTTGAATTTTGTAATGCCCAGGTATGTGTTCAAAATCGATAAATCCAGTATTGGCTGCCAGGCCTTGTCCTTTCTGGGTACCAAGAACAGTCTTGAGTAAAAACCGTGTCCTTTTTCCTGTTCTGGTACTATCTGAATGGCCCCCATATCCATGAGGGACGTAACCTGCTTCTGTGCCTCCGCCCATTGATTTTTTGGCAGATCTGGCCAACCATTTGCCATTGGCAGAGTGTGGAAATGGAATCTGTATCCCTGTGATACGATGTTTAGTACCCACTTGTCCTGGGTTATTAACTGCCAATTTTGAGAAAAAAGTGCTAATTTTTCCCCATGGGTGCCGCCAAAAGATAAATGCTTGGTATAGGCAGAGGGAAGTCATTGGGATTGCTTTCTGTAGGTTTGCGCTTTATCTCCTCCAGATTTGGAGGTGGAAGCGCCCCATTGCTTTGACTTGTATGAGTCTTGCACCTGGTATCTGGAACCCTTAGGGCATCTGAATTTGCCCCTTTGAGCTCTGTCTGCAACAGGAAAGGACCAATTTTTTGTAGGCCAGTGTCTACTGAATCTTGGTGGCTGCACTTGTAAAAAGTCTTTAGCAGTTTGCATAGACTTAGCTTAGTCTTCCATTTTCTTTAAAACCTCTTCTGCCTTAATACCAAACAGAGAATCATACTGTAAAGGTGCATCTAGCAGTTTAGCTTTAACATGATCAGGCAAATTTTGTTCCTTTAACCAGGCATGCCTCCTAATCACAGATCCATTAACTGCGCCACTGCAGGAGGCCTCTAAGGAATCAAACCCACATTGCAAAGTATGCTTTCCTACTTGTTCAGCTGCATGCAATAATTCCTGCAATTTTTTATTTTCTGCACATTCTGAAATCAACATAATTTTCTGTTTCAGCAATCCCATAACATGTTGTTGGTACTTAAGCATATGAAATTGACAATGTAAGGCCCTGATTGCCAAGGTTGCAGATGTATAAACCTTTTTCCCCCATCTGTCCAGTGCCCTCGAATCTCTGTCAGAGGGGGTAGGAATTTTTGCTGTCGAGGCCTTAACTCCCTTTGGACCCTGTGAAATAGTTTCAGGATCAGCAGCAGGGTTTCTACACAAAATTTATGTGAGTCAGGGACCCTGTAATATCTGTCAGGCTTACTGGGAGCCGGAGGTAAGAAGTCAGGGGGTCAAGCTCGACTCCGAAAACACATCATCCACAATGTCTAGGACAGGGGGAATGGCTAAAGGCCTGTGCTGAGGGAGAAGGAAATCCCTGAGCCTCTTTTTGAATCTGAGAAGTCTTGACTCTCAGAGTGAAAATGCTCCCTCAAATTGTGCAAGGTTTCCCCAAATGAATAATCCTCAGGAGGAGATGCAGATGGAGTAGACTCCTCAGCATCAGAATCCTCATAGGGAGGAATAGATAATTCCTGATCAGAAGAGGAATCAGAAGAAATAGAAACCTGATCTGAAGATTCATAGTCAGTGTCTTGCCTAGGCCTCTTATCTGGAGGGGGATGGGTACCCCTGATCAGGGTAATAAGGTCTTCAGACATTTTGATCATCAGTTTTTTAGGCATAGAGGCCTGTGCACGTGGCTCATGTGTCGGTTTTTTAGTTTTAGAAGTTGCTTTTGTTTTTGGTTTTGCAGCTGTCGGTTTGATTTACAAATGTTGAGGTCTGAATACACCCTCAGAAGCCAGTGCCTGCTCAGCGGCTCCTAACCCATCTGAGGGAGATACATCCGTCGGTCCAATACCTTGAGTATCTTGCAGCATGCTGGACTCCACATGGGTGTCAGTAGAGGCCTGCGACTCGAAGGTATCTGGTATCAGGGGCTGCGAAAGCGCCTCACTGAGTACCAGCGAACCGGCAACTGGCTTAGGAGAAGCTTCGTCATCGGTTTTGGATCTCGACTGCCTTTCTCTGTCCTTTTCTTTGCGTTTTTTATGTACTCTGGTAGTCGGATTGCTATCCAACGACATTTCTGGGTAGTTAAATCTGTTTCCAAAATACTTTGATGCAAAAATATACCAATGCTTAATAGTGCGTTGGTTAAATCTAGCACAAAACCGACAGCCAGGCACGTTGTGATCAGGGCCTAGGCAAGGAATACAGTATAAATGGAAATCTTTATGCAGTATTTGCTTTCCATAAGTAATACAATTATTAACTTTTTCTGACATCGGTAAAAAGCAAGAAAATAGTTTCCCCAATGGAGTACTTAGCTTTAGTAAAGACTTCGATTCTGAAACTCAAACCCGAATATTTCAGTAGTCGGCCGACCGGCACTTGCGAAATGCTTATGCTTCGGGCACTGCGCGGCAAGAAAGACTAAAGAAAATGGCGTCGGCTGCATGTTTTATACCCCTGACGACCTGACGTCATGGAAGAGAAGACAACAACCGACGCAGGACCCAAGACTTTGGAATTCAGGCAGACTAAGAGCAACCTGCCAGAAGATTACCCAAATGTAATGACTGCAACAGTAGAGGTCTCTGACATTTTTCTTAGTGGCTGCCGCAACCACCATGGCATCAACAGGAATAGGTTTGGACAAAAAGGTCTTGTCATGAGGTGCAGAAATATATTTGTTTGGTCTTCTAGGGACTGGAATCTGGTGACTGCCACGCCCTTCAAGATAAAAGCACCATCAACTCATCGAAGGGCGGAAACACAAGAAGTGGAGGGTCGGGACCTAAAAGCTTCCAGGAGCACCGATTTGTCATTGGAAGGATTGATGGGCTGCCTGTCACCCTCTGCTTTAGGATATCCGCAAAAGATATATCCTCAGAGGGGGACCTTGATGACCCTTCAGTGTCCTCCAAATCGGTGTCGGACGTGACAGATTCCTGAGGGGAATCTACATGTTTCTTCTTACATGTCCTCTTCCTTGGGATATCCTCAGTGGGAGCTTCTGGGGAGGTCTCGGAAGGGCAGGGTTCTCCCAAGGGGGCTTCCTAGGGCTCTGGGTCCCTACCTTTACGATGGATCTGTGGTGATGGATAAGACACCGGTGCATTAAAGGAGGTCGTCTGATCAGAAGTTCACTATCTGGGGGGAAAAGACCCTCCTCATGGCATAGAAGGCACCATGGCTCCGATGTGAGGAAGCCCCCAGGTCTGAAGACATAGAGGACTCCTCCCGCACCAAAGCCGCCGGCTCCGATACCGAGGTGGGAGCCGAGCTCATCCGTGCCAAAGCCCCGAGGGGAAGAGTCAGAACCGAAACATTGGTTCGACTCCCCTTCCCGGACCTGATGGGTGAGTGTTAGTTCCCAGAGTCTGCAGCCAGGTCGAAGACATTAGGGCTGTCGGTGTCGAAAGGCCAAGCATGGGTATCGGTGCCAACGGCACCACAATCAACTGATCAGCTCCCTCCGGCTCCGAAGGCTCGACTCAAGTCAGAGGAAGAACAGCAAGTAGGGTAGATGACTTGATCGGCTCCAAAGCTGCCAGAGTCGAAGCCGATAAAATTTTTTGTAGCGCTGGATTCTGCAATAATCCCCTCACCACTCAATCCACCTCAGAATCAGACAGTCTGGAAGCTCGAGAGGAGGCCACGGATGGAGCAGGTGAACCCAGAACTGGAGACAGTAGGGTTGGAGATACAGGCTCCAAAACTGGGGACCGGCTCATACCCACTACTTGAACCGTCGGCGCCGCTAACTGTGAAGCAGAGTCAGACATCTTCCTTGATGCCTTCGGAGCCAAAAAGCTTTTTGGCTCTGAACCAGAGACAGAGGAGGAAGAAGGTTTTTGCTTTTCCTGAAAAGCAGAGTCCAAATCCGATTGAAAGGCAGACTTAAGGCCCCTTTCCACTAACTTCCTTTTTCTTTCTGCCAGAAAGTATAGTTGTATACACTTACCATAAATGTAGATGTTCGAGTGTATTCACTGTTGCAGTCATTACATTTGGGTAATCTGCTTGCAGGTTGCCCTCAGTCGGCCTGATTAACTAAGTCTTGGGTCCTGCGTCAGTTGCTGTCCCTTCTTCCATGACGTCAGGTCATCAGGGGTATAAAACATGCAGCCAACGCCATTACATCAGTTTTTCTTGCCCTAGATGTCAGGTGCCCCCAAATGGGGAGCAATTAAACATAAAAACACAAAGGTATACCTCCAACAAAAAAGCAAATATACTAAAAAGGCTTTTAAGCATAGTAAAGGAAAGTAGAGGTATAGCCAAAAGAAGTTAGGGGGCTGGAGGGAGGGTAACCAGGACTGCAACAGTGAATACACTCGAACATCGACATTTATGCTAAGTGTACA
This sequence comes from Protopterus annectens, assembly GCF_019279795.1. NCBI lineage: Eukaryota > Metazoa > Chordata > Ceratodontiformes > Protopteridae > Protopterus > Protopterus annectens. The sequence goes on from NC_056746.1 coordinate 1,137,571,505, forward strand.
CAACTGTACTATGTTTTGTGTTTCACTGTTGCAGTCATTACATTTGGGTAGATTCCCAAAGCTATGGTTGGGAGGAGGAGTTTAGATAGCATTAGGGCCAGCTATAAGGCCCTGCACGACTGCAGTGGTGAAGCCAGCTCTGGATTAAGAGAAAATTGTCAAATGATAGTGCTTGGTGACAGTATGTACAGAACTCCAGGTAGCAGCTGCTAGGATGTCCCTGGTAGGAACGCCTCTGAGAAAGGCTGTAGAAGTAGATGCTGCCCTGGTGGAGTGAGGTCTGATCCCCTGGGGGATAGGTTTTCCATGGTGCTTATAGGAGAAATGAATGCAATGGCTTATCCATGTAGAAATGATTTGTTTTGAAATATCCTTCCCCTCCGCCCCTGCAGCAAATGCTACCAGCAGTTGTTCAGTTTTTCTTTGAGGTTTAGTCCTGTCCAAGTAGAATCTAAGTTGTCTGTGCACATCCAGGGAATGCAGAATCCATTCCACTTTGTTCTGTGGATTGGGAAAGAAGGTTGGCAAATGAATGGACCGATTAGGAGCCACACTGAATACCACCTTATGCATGAAGAATGGATTTGTTCTGAGTGACACCCTGTCCGCATGAAATATGATGAAAGGTTCCACTGCCATAAGGGCCTGCAATTCAGATACTCTTCTAGCTGAAGTGACTGCTAAAAGGAAAGCTGTTTTCCAAGAAAGAAATTTTAAATCTGCAGTAGCAGCTGGCTCGAAAGGAGGTAGAGTGAGTTTCTCCAATACAAAGTTATGGTCCCAGGCTGGGGTTGAAGCTCTCCTGGGTGGTCTCAAATTTTTGGCCCCTCTGAGGTACTGCTTGAGCAGTAGATGAAAGAAGAGAGGAGGTTCTGTGTTATAATGCGCTGAAATAGCTGAGGCGTGGATTTTAATGGAGGAAAAAGTCAGGCCCTTGTGAAACATCTCAGTTAAGTATTGTAAAATTTGAGGTAAACTGGGCGCTGCTGTGCGCATCCCTTGAGACTGGTTCCAGGCACAGAATCTTTTCTATTTTTCAGCATAAGATTTTCTAGTATTAGGCTTCCTTGCCTCTAAGATGACATCCATCACAGGTTTGCTGAGGGATGGTAAGGGAGAGTTTAAGTAATTAGCCACGCTGCAAGGTTCAGTGTTGGAAGCTGAGGGTGCAGAATCTGGTTCTCCTGCTGAGACAGCAGGGAAGGAGTCTGAGGCAGGTGCCATGGAGATAACAGTGACACACTGTGCAGGAGGGGGTACCAGTGCTGCCACGGCCAGTCTGGAGCAATCAAAATCATCCTTGGTTTGTCCTGTTCGACTTTTAGTAGTACTTTGGAGAGCAGAGGCAGCGAGGGGAAGACAGACTGATAGGTTTTGCCAGCTGAAGGACAGAGTATCCACTTTCCAGGCTTGTTTGTGGGGAGTCCTTGTGCAAAATATGTCCAATTGGTAGTTCTGGGGGGAGGCAAACATGTCTATATCTGGGCTCCCCCATTCGCTTGACAACCTGTTGAAAATCCTTGGGTCCAGTTTCTATTCGTGTGGGTCCATGAGGTGTCTGCTTAGTCCATCTGCCAGAGTATTTAATTTTCCTGGCAGGAATTGTGCTTGTACGTGCACTTGGTAGCTCAATGCTGTGTTCCACAATTCCATGGCTAGTCTGCAGAGTAGGTAAGAATGTGTACACCCCTGCTTGTTTATATACCACATAACCATGGTGTTGTCCGTTTTTTGTCCTGGAAGAATGTAGTCCTTGAAGGCTGTCAGAGCATTCTGTACAGCTAACATTTCTTTTTGACTGATACCCAGGTGCATTTGACTTGGGTTCCATTTGCCCTGAATGCACTTCCCTGCCAGGTGAGGCCCCCATGCATAGTCTGATGCATCTGTTGTTAGGGTTTGGGCGGCAGGGGGTGGTGTGAAAGGTAGTCCCTTGTTTGATGGCAGGCCTCTGCCCACCAAAGGAACTCTAGATGCAGGCAAGGTATGATAGGGAATCATTGTTTCTAGGCTGTGAGAATGTTGACTCCATAGGTTTTAGATACCACTGTAGTTTCCTCATATGCAGTCTTACATATGGAATTAGAATAATGCAGGAGGCCATGAACCCCAAGGCTTGCAGTATTTGTCTTGCAGATAGCAGGGTTTTTGTGGCCACTTGTTTGAAGTAGGTTGCCAAATGAATTTGCTTTTCTGGCGTGAGGTAAGCCATCTGGGAAGTTGTACTCAAGCTTGCTCCCAGGAATGTAATTTGTTGACAGGGTACCAGTTGTGATTTCTTTTCGTTTATGGTGTAACCCAGACAAGTTAGAACCCTTTTTACAAACGCCTGATGATTCAAAAGTATGTCCTGGCTTTCTGCCTGAATTAGACAATCGTCCAGGTATGGGTATATTTGAATACTTTTTTGCCTGCAAAATGAATAACTGGAGATAGGCACTTTGTGAATACCCTGGGCACCGTAGATAAGCCAAAGGGCAGTGCAGAGAACTGATAGTGCATGTAGCCTGCTTTGAAGCGTAGGTAACTTCTGCCAGTTCCCTGACTGGGATGTGCAGGTATGCTTCTTTTAAATCTAGTGTTGGCAACCAGGCGTCTTTGCCTAGCATAGGAAGTAACTGGTTAAGAGTCAGCATCTTGAATTTTGGAATCTCCAGAAAGGTGTTTAGAGTAGACAGGTCCAGGATTGGACGCCATGATTTGTCTTTTCTGGGTACCAGGAAAAGTCTGGAGTAGAAACCTTGTCCCTTTTCCTCTTCTGGTACCAGCTGAATAGCCCCCGTGCTTAAGAGAGAAAGTACTTTTTTTTGAGCCTCTGCCCACTGATTGGGGGGTAGGTCCGGCCATCCACTTGGCGTTGGCAATGTGTGGAAGTGAAAACTGTATCCCTGGGACACAGTATTTAAAACCCATTTGTCCTGGGTAATGGGTTCTCAGTTCTTTGCATGAAGAGCAATCTTTCCTCCCAATGGGGCAGTCAGAAGGTAAGTGTTTGGAGATTTTAAAAGGAAGCCATTGAGACAGTTTATCATAGGGTAGTGTCTTGTTATTCCCAGACTTGGAAGTGGAGGCTCCCCACTGCTTAGTTCTGTGAGTCCCCTGGGACTGAAACCTGGGGTTTTTGCTTTGTCTGTGTTTGGCTTGAGAAAACCTGGAAGGGGCTGGAAAGGACCAATTCTTATAAGGCCAGTGCCTACTAAATCTAGGAGGCTGAACTTGTAAAAAATCTTTAACAGTTTGCATAGATTTAGCTTTATCTTCGATCTTTTTAAGAACTTCTTCAGCCCTGTTGCCAAACAGGCGGTCCTGATTTAAAGGAGCATCCAACTATTTAGCTTTAACATGATCAGGCAAAGATTGCTCCTTAAGCCAAGCATGCCTTCTAAGCACAGACCCAGTAACAGCAGCCCTGCAAGAGGCCTCTAAAGAATCAAAACCACATTGCAAAGTACGTTTTCCAACTTGTTAAGCAGAATGCATTAAATCCTTCAAGTCTTTATTTTCCACACAGTCAGGAATCAGCATTTTCTGTTTAAGCAGTCCAATAACATGTTGCTGATATTTTAACATAGGAAATAGGCAGTTTAAAACTCTAATTGCCAAGGTTGCTGAAGTATACACCTTTTTACTCCATCTATCCAGCGCCCTGAAGTCTCTATCAGAAGGGGTAGGATTTTTAGCAGTAGAAGCCTTAATGCCCTTGGGTCCCTGTGAAATAGTCCCTGGATCTGCAATAGAATTTTTGAAAAGGAACTTGTGGGACTCAGGGACCCTGTAGTATCGGTCAAGTTTACTGGGAGCAGGAGGCAGGAAATCAGGGGCCAAACTGGATTCCGAGAAAGCATCATCAACAATGTCTAGTACAGGAGGAACAGCCAAAGGCCTATGCCGAAGTAGGAGAAGGAAATCCCTAAGCCTCTTTTTTGAATCAGAAAATTCCTGGCTTTCCCAGTGAAAATGCTCCCTTAGAGTATGTAAGGTTTCCCCAAAAGAAAAATAGTCAGGAGAGGAAGCAGAGGGGATGGAGTCCTCTGCATCAGAATCCTCATAAGTAGGTATTGACAAATCCAGGTCATCAGAAGAATCAGAAAAAAACAGAATCCTGATCAGAAGATTCATAATCAAGCTCAGCCCTAGGCCTCTTGGGGGGGGGGGGGGGTTGGTTACCCTTGATTAGAGTTATTAGATCTTCAGACATTTTATCATTTGTTTTTTAGGCATAGAGGACTGAGCATGTGGCCTGGGAGTCGGTTTGGATCGAGATTTAGGCCTTAGTAATGAAGGAGGCGTTGATTTAATATGCAAGTCCGTAGGCCTGAATACACCCTCAGAAGCTGGTGCCTGCACAGAGGTTCTGGACCCATCCAAGGTAGAGACAACCGCAGGTTCCATAGTTGAAGTATCTCGCAGCATACCAGACTCTGAATGGGTCTCAGTAGAGGCCTGCGAATCAGAAGTAGCGGGTATCAGGGGCTGCGAAAGCGCCTCACTGAGTACTGACAAACTAGCGACTGGCTTAGGAGAAGTGTCGTCGGCAGTTTTGGACCTCGGCAGGCTGTCTCTGTCTTTATCTGAGTTTTTTTCAGGATCCCGGTAGTTGGATGGGTAACAGACGACATTTCTGGATAATTAAACTGAGAACCAAAATATTTAGAGGCAAAAATATACAGACAACGTATAGTGCACCGATTAAATAAATCACAAAACCGACAGCAATGTACGTCGTGGTCAGGGCCTAGGCAAAGAATACAGTACGAATGAAAATCTTTATGAGGTATTTGCTTTAAACAAGTAATGCAATTATTAACTTTTACTGACATTAGAAGGAGCAAGAAAAAGTTTCGCCAATGGGTACGTAGCTTTTAGTTGAAGACTTTGGTTATGAAACTCGAAAACGAAAATTTCAGGAGTCATCCGACCGGCACTTGTGAACTGCTTCTGCTTCGGGCACCGCAAGGCAAGAAAGACTGATGTAATGGCGTTGGCTGCATGTTTTATACCCCCTGACGACCTGACGTCATGGAAGAAGGGACAGCAACCAACGCAGGACCCAAGACTTTGTTAATCAGGCCTACTGAGGGCAACCTGCTAGCATATTACTCAAATGTAATGACTGCAACAGTGAAACACAAAGAACATCCCCATATGGATCTGAGCTCTGAGGAACTTCCTCATTATCCAATTTACATCTACTTCAGAGAGGCTTTGGGAGGATCTGATAGAAGATGAAGTGGGAGGAGGACAGGACAATCTCTTGGATGTTTCCTTTAAGAATGGAGATTGGACACACTTCTTGAAGATGGACCTCTCCTAGGCAATGAACACAGATGGTGTGACCATCTGTGAGAGACATTTTCTGGGTTATATTTAGGGCATTTTTTGAAACCCGACTTTACTTTTTCAGACACGTTGATCCAAGTAAAACAAAATCCACAAGAAACACCACAAGTCAATAAAGAACTGAAATCTTTGATCAAGTCCACCGGACTAGAAATTTTAAGCCTAACTCGGCTGTAAAGAAAAAATAACTGTACCGGCTAAAATACTGGAAACTCAATGCAATTCAAACACTAAACTACTCCAAACTTGGCTATCTCAACAATCTTGTATTTAAACAATCAAAGGTTACTTATAATAAAAATAAAGCCCAACTTCGGCTATATAAAAGAAAGTAGTTATGCCTAACCAGCTAAAAAGCTAAAGCAAAGGAGCTAGAGCCCAAATTTAGCTAAGAAGGGTAGGGTAGAACAATACCTGAGCAGGCATAAAAAACGGCCTAACACCAATAAAGGAAATTACAATAAACTCCCCACAAAAATGGAGTAAAGAAAGTAAATATAAGCCTAACTTCGGCTAAGGAAAAAGTCTTCTCAATAAATGACAAAAGGAAACCAATAAAGAAATCTTTTACTTAACTGACAAGAAAAACGGCCTGAGCTGTAAGGAACATGCACGATCTGTTGCAGCGGCAAACTAAATCTGAGGGAAGTAGAGGAGCATCATGGGATTGGGTTTCAGCCTCGAGCTGTTTGGAGACCTCGAGCTTTGCAATTTGGCCGACTCGGAGCCGAGGGATCGGCTCCGAACCCATCAGTAAGAATGAAGGCGAGATTGAACAACTTCACATCTAAATATTTAGCAGCAGTAGGGTTAACTAAAGCTACAGCTGCTGGGCCAGGTTTGAGAAGTGTGTATAAAACCTTAAAAGACTGAGAAAATGTATACACCCTATCTGCCTTTTTAGGGGCAACTGGCTGACTATTGGGAAAACTGCAGGCAGTAACCCACACATCCTCCAAACCTCACAAAAATGGAGGAAATGAGTGAAGGTTCTGGAAATTCTATCTGTAACAGCTCAGGGTATTTTTTGAGGAATTGGGAAACCTCAGTGTTTTTCCACTGACAACACATGGTTACATTCTAGCAAAAGTCTCACAGAAAGAGTACAGGGAGAATCAAAAACAGCTCTCCTGCAGGCCTGAAACAGAAAGTTGAGGGGAAAACACTGTACTTGTCCCTACATCTTTAATCTTAAGATTCATAATCCTGAGTCTCCTCAGAAAAGAAGGTATCCTTCGTTATTTTAATAGAAATTTTACAAGAAGGATTAATAGCCTGATTTAAACCCTGAGACAGTCCCAGTAAATTACTCCTGTTTAAGGAAATTTGAGGAGTAGATACAAGTTTAGTTTTCTGTTTCTTTTTGACAGAAATTCCAGTCTCCAGGGAAGCTGTTGCTGCCATTTTATCTATGGTGATAATCCACATGTTAGGAATGCTATATCAGTAGGACATATACTGTTATGGTACGTCCTTAAAGGACTGTACTATGTACTGACTGAAATCACAGTTGAAGTACTTCTAAGATATGGGCAATTCTCAGAGCTAAAGGGAAAGTACAGGTTGGTGGTTAAAAGGCAGTAGAACTGTATACCAAAGACCAGATAGGACTGAACTAGCGATGGCATTTAGTGAAAGTGTTTACAGATGACCAGGTGGCAACTTCCAGTACTGACCTGGCATCTTTGTACAAAGCTCTAGAGGGATGACCAGACTGGGGTTAAGCAGAAACCCTTTCTGTTGTGTGATGAGATATGATTGGTGCAGCAGCTTTACTTGACCCTGGCTAGGCGAAAAATAGGAGGGAACCTATGCTTTCTTTTTTTTTTTTTAAACAAGAAACATCTTTACTAAATTATTACTTATGCCATAGACAATCTTACATTTATATAAATGAGAACAAACCATAGTGATAAAATTTCAGTTGCAAACATTATACATTACAAACTACGTTGACACAACTGTAGTTCCAGATATATAACATATAAATCCAAATGCCACCAACGAACCCTTTTGAAAAATAGCAAAATACACCAAATAAACACAAACAGTAAAATACTTTCACGAACATCTAAAATTTTATTAACAAACATATGAGTAAGCCCTTTCATTCCATACATAGAGCTTCATCAGATCACATTACTAATGATTAAAATGCCAAATAAATACTTTTTTAAAAAAAAAAATCACGACTTCAAGCTGTTAATGAGTTAACCCTTTCCTTTTCAGAACTACCTTAAAGTTCTCCCTATCATTCATTCCAGGAGAACTACAGGCATTTAATTTTAATTGCCAACAATATTCTTTCCAATCCAACTCATATTTGGCTTCCAGTCTAAAATCACAATTCTTTACCAGATCAATCACAGAAAATTTAAAAAACACAACCCATTTCATTGAAATGCTTTTGTTTGACATCCCTTGCTAATGCATTACTTATATCAAGGGCTTCCACTGCTCTTAAGTGCTCATAAATCCGCTACAAAATTCTTACAGTTCTTCCTACATAAAATGTTGCACATACTTCACAGAAAGCAACAGAAACAACATACTTTGATTTACAATTACATTTACCTAACAATCTTATGTCATAACTTCTAACAACTACTCTACATTATACATCACTTATAATCTGTCCAGTCAACGTCAAACATTGTGCAAATCCTGCCTTCTTTTAAACCTCGTTTCTCCTCTGCAAGTTCCATTCCTAGAATTCTCATTTTTTCCTATGTAAATTGCTCCTACCCTTTTCTAAAGATCTCAATTCCAGTTGTTTTATCTCTACTACTATATCCGTTACTTCTAGTAAAGTTGATTTAGATTTCCATTTTCTAGTAACTGCTTTTTTGGCAGCCACCATAATTAGACCCAGCAAGGCCTTGCTATCTCTAGGAAATTCTGATTCTGTATCATAGCTCAAAAAAATATTTCCTTGTCGCACCAATTTGCTCACCCAGTATCTCTGACAAAGCAGTCTGCAGGGAATCTTTAAAGTCTGCCAACTCATTACACTCCAAGAAAATATGTTCCCAGTTAACTCTTTCTTCCACTTTGCACCTCCAGCATTTGCGGTCCACACAGGGTTTCACCAAAAACAAAAACACGAATCCCAACTCTCCACACACAATTCTATTTTATTTTAAGTGCGTTAAAATATCATACACTTTTCGTCAAAGCAGATGCCTTAACTTCTTCAGAAACTCCAAACAGCATCAATTAACCACCTTTATAGTGTGGCCATAATAAACGTTCATTAAGCAATTAATGCTTTAAAGGCATATGCCAAAAAATTAAAACGTAAAACCTAAAACATCTTTACTTAAAATAACACAGTCATTTAAACTAATACAATTTTACACACCATTTAAAACCTATAAAAATCATATAACTAATAAATATATAACTAATAAATATTAAATGTTAGCTAATAATTTAATAATATATATATAAAAATGTTTATATAAAAGACACACAAACGTGTGTATGTGTACACATGTATACATATGGCTACTATTCAATCCAATATACTACACATTGCAGTTTATACAGTTAATCTATTGTATTAAGTCCAGCCCAAATAACAAAAATAGGATGGAGTAAAATAACATGAAATAAAATGGAATGAAATAAACATTTCATTTTATTTTTTATTTATTTATTTATTTTCATTTTTTATTTATTTTATTGTTTTATGTTTATTATTTTTTATTTGTATGTTTTTTCTTTCTTTATTTATTTAAATTTAGGGTTATCAACCAATTAGTAAATGATAAAAGGGGAGGACCTGAGTCTTTGAAATTGGAGAGGAAGGAACTCCTATGGCAGCTTAGGACTAATGCCTGTCAATTTCCAGGCATTAATGAAATGAGCTCCATCATGTGTATCTTAAGGTTAAAAAACCTAGAAAGGTAATATCAGTGAGTGTTAGTATAGATGCGCGTTGAATAATCATGTTAAATAATTATGTTAAATAACTAATTTACACTAATATCATGGGTGATTAGTTGGGTAATAGAAAATAAATAAAAACATACAAATATACATACATACATATACATACAAATAAAAAATAATAAACATAAAACAATAAAATCAATAAATAAAAAATGAAAAATAAAATGAAATGTTTATTCCATTCCATTTTATTTCATGTTATTTTACTCCATCCTATTTTTGTTATTTGGGCTGGACTTAATACAATAGATTAACTGTATAAACTGCAATGTGTAGTATATTGGATTGAATAGTAGCCATATGTATACATGTGTACACATACACACGTTTGTGTATCTTTTATATAAACATTTTTATATATATATTATTAAATTATTAGCTAACATTTAATATTTATTAGTTATAGGATTTTTATAGGTTTTAAATGGTGTGTAAAATTGTATTAGTTTAAATGACTGTGTTATTTTAAGTAAAGATGTTTTAGGTTTTACGTTTTAATTTTTTGGCATATGCCTTTAAAGCATTAATTGCTTAATGAACGTTTATTATGGCCACACTATAAAGGTGGTTAATTGATGCTGTTTGAAGTTTCTGAAGAAGTTAAGGCATCTGCTTTGACGAAAAGTGTATGAAATTTTAACGCACTTAAAATAAAATAGAATTGTGTGTGGAGAGTTGGGATTCGTGTTTTTGTTTTTGGTGAAGTTCCGATATATCTTTTCTTGGTTGGTCCACACAGGGTTGCCAAATTTCCGAATGGCCGGGTAGGGGCAAAGTGAGGACCAAAAAAAAAAAGGTCTTTAAACACGGAGCTACTTCTGTTTAATACGGAACATCAAGAAGTTCTGCATTAAACACAAGTAGCTCCATGTTTAGAGATTTTTGATTGACCCGTATGCCGGTATACAGGCCAATCAAAAACTCAAAAAAAGGAGCTGTCTTTAATGCGGAACTGCCTGATGTTTCGCATTAAACACAAGAAGCCCCGTGTTTAGCAATTTTTGATTGGCTCATATGCGGATATACGGGCCAATCAAAAAAAAAAAAAAGCAGACGGCTGTTTCACCAGGATTTAAACCGGCAGTGCGGGACTCTGGATCGGGCTGCTGATCCCAGGACAATCCCGCTCAAATAGGGACGTCTGGCAACCTTGGGTCCACACTAGGAATCTTTTAGAATTTGTTGCATATTTGGGGAGACATACATACATCCCCCATGTTTTTCTTTGTTAATTGCTTACCCAGTCTCTCTTCAATTCTTTCTAACCTCCTCTCATTTATTTTTATAGTTATCATGCAATATTTTATATGCTCTACTAATTATTTCTTTTTTTAATGACAGCTTCTATTCTAGATTCTACTAAAAACTATCAATGTTGGTCTTTCATTCAGGACTCCCCCTATTTCTTTCTCTTTGCCTATACCCTGACATCAATCCTTGACAGGGAAGGCAATCTCTAACCTGCAGTTCAAATAAATTCTTGGCGTCTTCCCATTCTATTACTTTTCCCTCTCTAGCTATTTGCTCCCAATACCTTGGTTCCTTTGCCAGCTTACTCCAATAAATTCCATCCCCTTCTTGCCTACTGTGTGCATATCCAACTGCACTCATCCCTATCTGCAAAATCTCCTTTTTCCATTCCCGTGTGGACTTAGTTCTTAGAATACTTTCTGCTTCTTTAGGAATATAATATTCTGTGTGATTATTGTTTTTCTCCTCAAAGTTCTGAATCTCAAATCAGTCTCTCCTTGTCTCTAGAGCCCCCCCCCCCTTCCCATTTCATCATCACTTTCCACTTTGAATTACATGTTTCTGTTGGTGCTATGTATAGCAACCTTAACTGTGTTGCTCTGAAATGCCCCTTCAAATTGGGTAATCCCAATCTGCCTAGCACTATTGCAAGAATGAGCTCATCCCACTTGACTCTTGCCATCTTCCCCTCCCAGATAAAATCATTCAGCTCTTTATTAATTGCTATCCACAACTTCTCCTCTGGTTGATAAAAAGTATGCCTGACCTGTGTATAAGAGTAAAGGGACTAAAACATTGTAACTTCTTGTATCTTATCAATATCCATATAACAGTGCTTCCATTTTCTCATTTTTTTTGTATTATCTTTTGTTTGGTCTCTTCCCACATATCCTTAGCTGCCACACCAAAATCATTTTTAATCCATATTTCTAAATATTTCATTTTATCATGTTCCCATAAATGTGGATATTGCTGAACAAATTACTGTGTGGGAATATAATTTACCGCTATTGCCTTTGTTTAAGCTTCATCAATTTTGTATCCAGAAAAGATATGAAACAGTCAAAAATGTTCCACAATACTGTAATGTCCCTTTCTGGTTTTGTCAGGTATAAAATATCATCTGCAAATACAGCAAGCTTTTCTTGACTACCATACCAATTATATCCTTGAATTTCTGAGTCCCTTATTTTCTTTGCCAATGGTTCTAAAGATAATGCAAATAACAAAGGGGAGAAAGGACACTCCTGCCTAGTTCCTCTGCTCAAGCAGAAATTATCAGATAGGACCCCACCTATTTTAATTTTTGACTCAGTTCCTCATATATCCTCCTAATCAACCTTATATTTTCATCAGGGAATGCAAATGCTTTTATTGCGCTGCACAAAGTCCCGGCTTACTCTGTTAACTGCTTTCTCTGCATCAAGCCCCACTAACAACAGTGGCATTTTCTAACATTCTGCTTCACTCTGTATCATCAATGTTCTGTTAATGTTGTGAAATGTTTGCCGTCACTCTACAAAATCGCAATAATCCATATCTATCAGCTTTGGCATCACTTTTGCCACTCTTTAACCCATTATACACAAACACTTTATATCATGGATTAGTATTGCAATGGGCCTGTATGATGGTGGATCTGATGGATCTTTACTCTATTTAGGTACTACAGCTACCACTGCTTTCTTCTGGGATGCTGGTACGTCTCCTCCTCTTAAAATACTGTTAAACAAAACCCTCCAGATCTTTATCAGTTTTTTTTCCCTCCTAGTTTCCAAACTTCCACAGGAATACCATCTTCTCCTGGGGACTTTCGTGTACATTGGTTACACATCACCATTTTATCTCATCTCCTCCTATCCTGTTAGTAATTGTGCCTCATCTACTTCTAACTTTGGCATATTTAATTCTTCCATAAACATTTCCATGTGTACCTTTTCTTGATTTCCATGCTTCTCTGCTTTGTACAGACTTTCATAAAATTTCAAAAATATTTCTAATACTTCTACACGATAGCTTATCTTCCTTGTTAAAGGCTCCCCAAGCTTAGCAACAGCCCTTTCTACTTTCTTTTGCCTGAGTCATTGTGCCAAAACTTTCTGTGCTCCAGAGTTATCAAACAAACAGTTGCTGAACAGCAATCTTTATAAACTCCTGCATATTCTCAAGGTAATCCCTTATTTTCTGTTTAGCATTCTGCAGTTGCCCCTCCTCTTGTTCTGTGAGATTCCTATACATTTATCAGTCCCTCTAAATAATTCTTGTTACTTCTTAACCATATCTCCCTTTCTTTTACTTCCACTCTTTTTAAACTCCACTTTAATTTTATCCCACTCCCTAGCTATATTTTCAGAAGAAATTTCTATCTTCTCCCACTCCTTGAATTCCTCTCTTTCCAACAGGCAGGTGGTAAAGCGTCACTGTCTCATTTTTATTTCATTGCCTTGTGTTTTTATTTATTATTGATGCATGATCTGAAATAGTTACTTTTGTTCCTGTGAAATATAAATTCTGTGTAGCCTAGCAGAGTTTTTGTATCTTGGGGAATACTATATAAATTTACTTTGAACTCGTAGTACTGAATTCACATCTTTCAAGCCAAACATTTTCATACATTTCTTCAAAAATCTACCTTCCTTTTTTGTATTTTTCCTTCTGGGCCCCCCACACACATCTTCACTGTTGCAGATCAAATATCCCAGTCTACACCTATAAGTAATATTCCTTGCAGAAAGCAGGTTGTTTCTCTCAGAATTTTCTTAAGCTCATTATAGCAGTTTTCAGTGGAATACAAATACATGACAATGTAATTCTCCTCCCCTGCCAGTACCCCTTAGTATTACAAATCTACCATTATCTTTTTTACCCTTTTCTATCACTACTGGAGGTTCTCTTGCAATTACTCTTTTCCTTTACCCCCGGTATTTCGCGGAACCATCTTGAAAATGTTTATCAGATTCCCATGTTCAGTTCTTTCCAAGCGCATCTCCTGCAGCATAGATATTTGCACTATACATTTTTTAATATAGTTCACTACTCTTTCTTTTTTGTATTTATCTGTGAGACCATTGACGTTTAAAGACATTAGAGAAAGCATCACTATTACGAAGTTATTATTCCCACCTTTTATGTAGAACACCTTTTTTGTCAAATGTCTAGTTCCAGCTTTTGTTACACGCATATACTGTTTGGTAGGTTAATCTTTTCTACAGTCGTTTCTTGTCCTCTCCATATGAGCCTATGTTACATCTTACAAGACTTTTTGTTCTACTGAAATCCTCACAAAAACACCCCAGTACACCCTAAAACCTGTTAACTTAATAATAATACAGAAAACTATGTACATCTTCAGGTACTGCAGTTTTACCCTCCTAATAGGAGCAAATGTTCCAAACTGATAGACACACACACAAACACACACACACTGACTTGAGATAACCTAAAAGAAAGGTTATCTATGCAAAGACACATGGTACAGCCTATGCTTCTACTAAGTGCTGTCTGGCTTTGTCTTATCTTTACAGCTGTCTCACCTGGGAAAATAACTGAATGATTTCAAAAAACATTTTCTCCAAGCCATTGCTCTTTATCAGATTCACTATCCTAGAAACAAAAGAACCAGACGCAAAACTGCCAAGCACAAAATTTACTAGAAAAAGCCTTATAATATTCATTTACTTGCTTTCTCTTAAAACCTGCTACTAGACTAAGCTAAGGGACTTAACCAACTCAATCCTGCTACTAGACTAAGCTAAGGGACTTAACCCACTCATTCCCCTATGCAAGAATGAGAAAAAAAGCACACTATTTTTTCTTTTGCTTTGTGCTTTTAATCATATTTTTCTTTCTTTTTTTGTCAGACACTACAGTGCCTATGTTTCAAATTAAGTAAGCTGTAAGACAGAAGGTAGAAAAAAAAGAAAAACACAAAACTAAGTACCTATTAACATTAGTATCCCCATTACACTTAAAAATAACCAAGAAAACTTCACTTTATGGAATGCAAAGAAAATCATGCAGTATTAAAATAGTACCATTAAGAAAAAAAATGTTTCACTTAACAGTTAACTTTCTCCATCCTCTTCCCCTCTCGAATAATTTTCCAAACATTAATGACATGAAGTAGGGCATATGCTTTAGAGACTTTTAACAGTTTAACAAAGTCTAATTTTTCCAGATTTTCTGGTTATCTTGTGTTTCACAAATATACTTATTGCTTATTTGCAATCCCACATTTGTGAAATTTCCAAATTACTGGTTTTATTCCCGTTCATCTCCATCTCCCAAATCCTGTTTCTGCTTCATTCCAATGTACTCTCAATTCTTCTAGTTGACTCTTGTTTTTTCCCCTCGCTCAATCATTTTCGGTTGAAACACTGGAAAAGGTTTCACTGGTTCAGTCTCTCTGTGGTCTTTATTACCAGAAGTACAAGAAGCAGAATCTCCTATTTCACAGCTCACTTTGTTGGACAAACTTTTGTATTCCCTACTTAGCATGTACTTCTTCAAAAAAATAATTTTGTCTCTAAAGGGAAAACATTTTTGAAGATAGCTGGGTACAGCAGTTGGAGTCTCACATCTGCTTCTCAACATTCCCTGAATAATGGAATAAATCTGCTCCTCTTCTGCCTGGTGTACAATGAGTAATCATTTTCTACACTCTTTTGTCTCCCACTTTTAGTACTTCATCCTTCTGCCACAGTTTTGTCAGTATCAACTTCTTCTGCTGTTGAGATGCATCTTTACTAATAAAGGTTTAGGCTGCTTTCTCATAGTCAGGTTTGGAGCATACACACAATGTGACCTTTCAATTAACGATTCCTGTTGTGGGATACCAGTCCAGTTGCTTATTTGTGCTTTCATAAAATCAATATGGTCTGTTCCTTCCAGCTTCTTTGGTACAGCAGAAAATCTTAGGTTCCCCCTACATGCCCTGTCCTCTATTTCTATTATTTTTTTTAAACATCTATTCCTGTGCAGTCTCGCATTCATCCAGCCTTTTCTTCATTTCGACCACTGAGTTTTGCAGTTTTATCACCTTATCTGAATATCTGTTTAAAGCTTCTTCCATTTTATTCAGCCTTTTATTGTGCGAGTTAATATACTCCATCGGTGTTTTGTTTATTTTAATCAGGTCTGTGTGCAGTTGCCTTATACTTTCCTCTAGGCTACTGGAAGTCATGCCTGGAGCTTACATTGCTTTTTGCTGAACAGTGGCAGTACTTTTTCCAGTCAGTGTTTGTCACTTTTTGTAGCAGATTATACTTCAGGTCCTCTGTATTTCTTTTTTCCCGGCATCCAGGCGGTGCACTTACTAGACCGTTACTGAAATTTACCCAGAAATTTAGGTCAATAGGCTTTCTCTGCTAAGTTTCTGTTTTTACCCTGGGAGAGCTAGAATTAAGCTATTACTCAATCTGCAGCTATCTTGGAAGTCATCGGAATCTATGCTGTCTTGACCACAACGGAATCACAAGAACGAGTTTAGTTCTTTCTTTCTGGGTCTTTAAAAGCATTCTAGGAATAAGAGGTAGTGGAGGAAAGGTTTCTACCTCAGAAGCTCAAAATACGAGATGACAGAAACTTACAAGTCCAATCCCAAAAGGCTGAATATTTTAAACTTGAGCAATCAAAAAGAAATGGAACAGTATTTCTTTTTGCTAGAACCGGAACTGTGTGGAATCATGGCCCATTGGGGGATCACGATAATAATCATTTCTCCACAGTGGTGGGATCTCAGAGATGGAATATGTAAGTAGCAGGGGGGAGGGCTTTTCCCCTGTAAAAATAGGTGTGTGTGTGTCTGTTTTTAGAGCTTAATAATACAGATCTGAGAGAAGGCATAGAGGAACTTCCCTGTCCACTAAAAAGTGAAAGCTTCTGTCATCCAACCTGAGAGGCAAGATCCCTAGTGGAAGCTGTCAGATGGTCTTTGAAGCAAACAGATCTATCTGAGGAAGTCCCCCAATGGTGAAGAAAGTCCTGGAAAATCTGTCTGTTTAGGGTCCATTCATAAGGGTCCTCCAAAGATCTTCTTAGAGAGTCTGCCATCACACTGTCCTGCGATAGTATGTATGTGGCTGTAAGCGACATTTTTCTGGGTGACAGGGTCCCAGGCTTTCTGTGCCATCTGCACAATTGGTAACATCTGGTCCCTCCTTGCTTCCTTATGTACCACATTACTGCTGTGTTGTCTAAACACTCGTAGGGTACCTTGTTTCCAGAGATGTAAAAAGACCTGAACAGCCTGAATGACTGACCATTTCCCTCATGTTGACATGTTCCCTTAGTAGCACTGGATGACATCTGCCCTACCCTTATTGAGTGCTTGTCCAGGTGCTCCCATGCCTCATCTAAGGCATCTGTGAGCATTTCCTGAACTGGGACTGGTGGAGTAAACAGAAGCCTTGGGTTGAGTTTCACTTGATCATTCCACCATAAAAGAGTTCCAGTCTGAGACAGGGTAAAAAGTAAATCAGTGTGCCGTGACCAAACTGTTTTCAGGTATCACTGGTTTTCCTCATATGCAATCTGGCTAAGAAAGCATGGGTATAGTAGCCGCCATGAACCTCACATCAATAAGGACCTCCCTGGCTAATTATTGGCTGTAGGAGGGAGTCAATGCTGTTGAAGTAATGTGTAAAGCTCTACACCTTCTCAAAGTAAGTAGACCTGAATTCTCTTAGGTCCAGACTGCAAAACAGAAAAACTAGGCTCTGTGATGAGTACAGGGAGGATTTTTTTTTTTTTAGTAGATAGTGAACCCCAACTAAGACAGCAGAAGAAGGGTGAACTTGGGATGCTGTAGGAAAATTTGTGGTACTGTAGCTTGGATTATTAAGTAGGAAAAATATCTGCATTCCCTGGATTCATTAAAAGGTGATTACTGCTGCCAGGCACTTTGTGAAACCTCCTGGGGCTATGGAAAACCTAAAAGGAAAAGCAGTTAGCTAATAGTGAGATGACTCGGTACTAAACTGGAGGAATCTCCTGCAAGTTATTCAAATTGGTTATGTGAAGGTCTAGGGTATACTAGGAAAGCCTGGGCAGAAAGAAAGACAGCAAAGTGTATAGTAAGAACATTCTGAAAGCTGGCACTTTTAAGAAGGTGCTAAGTAAGGTGAGACCCAGTAGGGGTCTCCACTACCCATCTTTCGTTGACACTAGGAAAAGTATGGTGTAAAACCCCTGTCCCACAAATTCTTCTTGCATGTGCTCTATTGTGCCTTGTGTCCACAGTTCCTGTAAAACAGGTGGGAGCAGATGAATCTCACTGTGTGTAGGTGGAGTACTACATTCACAGAGAGAATTTGTATACAAAGCATGGCATAACCATTTCATGACAGATAGCACTAATTTGCCTGCAGTAATTTTTGCCAAGGTGGAGGGTGACATTTCGATAATACAAAGTAGACCTGTGTGCCTGCATCTTAAATGGTAATTTAGTAAAAGTGTTAAAATAAATAAATAAATAAATAATAATTGCTTATTTTACTGCAGCTGACGAAAAACATTGAGTGGTGGATTATTTTGCATATGGAGGAAACCAAGCAAAAGACTGAAAAAGATCAAATAATAGGGGTGAAGGTTACCAAACTCTTGGAACATTACACAATCACTTATGGGTATAGGCAAAGAAATGGCTTTTCTTAATAAAAGCTAGAGTATGCCCAAGTCCACTGATAGATATGTCAATGCAAAAGGTCAGTCAGTGATAAACTGGATAACTTCACATACATAGCATTCAAAAGATATATGCAAGTTGATAAAATATCAAATGACTATTTGAATGCCACTCTTGCTTTGCAGCAGGACAGTGAGTTGCCCAGGAAGTAAGGTCCTACTCTGGATGTTAAGTTGGAATTGACATTTGTTGCTTTCTTGACATTCAACCTACAATTTACTTCAACAGATACAGATAACTTACTTATATTACCTATACACTCTAACAAGATGATGTTAGCTGCCTGTACTGTGACTATTTTTTTCCATGTTAAATGAAGGCTGCACTTCAGCTTTATTATTAAGGGGGGGTGACCTAGGGCTGGGGAGGATTGGGATACATGTAATTTTTATCAGATGATAATAGTACAAAATGCAGAGGTGTATGCACTGGGTAAAGGGGGCTAAGCCTGTGTTGAGCATTAGACATGGTTTTCGAGGACATGAAAAGAAGTAGCCATATGTTAATTTGTACAACATATGTCAGCACTCAATTTACATGCAGAAAACTTTCAGTCAGACATGAGGGAGTTATCGCCCGCCTGTCAAGGGCATGTCTTTTTACAAAAGAACCACTGATAAAAGAACAGTGGATGCTATGTGGGACCTAATGGTTACAGAATGTTTACTAATTTTTAATGCTTACTTTCATCTAGGATGGTCACAGAGGGAGTTGAGACAAAACACTTAATTTAAAGGCATTGTTTGGTTCTTCTGACAACTATGCGAATACTGAAAGAACGCACAAACGTTCTAGCACATTTGTACCGATGAGTAATACTGTTATCCATGTTTCTGAACGTGCTGTTGAATGCAAGATTTATGACACTTGTTACAAGCAAAAGAACAGTTTTCTTAACCTTACCATTAATTAATATAATGCTATTAAAACACTTTTGAATAATTCTGAAATGACTATAAAGAGTGCAGATAAAGATAGGGGAATAGCTATACTTAATACAACATACTACATAGATGGTACGAATGAAATGCTATCTAATGCAGACTATTAGTGCATTTCTAAATGTGAATGTACAAAGATAGTGGCTAAAGTTTGTGATATTATACATAAATCCATAGATGAAAGTAAAATATCTAAGGTACTGTATGATTACTTACTAACTAAACATTCTAGGACACCATTCATAACTAGTATACCTAAACTACACAAGTCTGAAACTAGTCCTCCACTTAGACCTATTGTTTCTGCCAATGGTTGGGTCACTGAACCCATTTCAAAATTTTTAGATATTCAACTTAGAATAGGGTTTGAAAAGACTGCTGCTGTTATTAAAAGATGCAACTCAGTTTCTACAACAGCTGCATAGCTGGTCTAAAAGTTATAAGGTTGACACCTGTTATTATTTTGTTACACTGGATGTTAATTCATTACTAACAATAATACCCAATGATGTTGAGTCAGAGAGTTTTTGTTAGAATACACAGAGTACACTCAGCTCTATATTAATACACTATGCCAGTTACTGATGGTTGTGTTGAGTAATAATGTGTTTCTCTTTCAAAGTAAGATATACAAACAGAAGAATGGTGCGGCTATGGCAACTTGCTAAATAAACGGAATTCTGGTACTACGTGCTCAGCGTGTTTACTTAGTAGTTTTTGTTTCTATATGATTTTGGACTTTGAAATAAGAAGTTATGTACTCACCATAACATTCCATGTTTGTTGTCCATCTCACCTTCATTCATTGTTGGTTGGGTTCAGAACCGAGAATCGGTTCTGACTCGGCCTTATTCAAGAGCTCGAGAGCTTCCACTGGCTCATGGCTATACCCTATCCCATGATGCTCAGGGAAGCCTACCCAAATCTTGTTTGCGGGGAAAAAAACAATTATTTCTAAACATGCCTTCACATCCAAAGGGACTAAGAAGGGATTCAGAGACAATAACCAATTTGCCAGAAAACCACCCAATCTTCCAGGAGCGAAGGTGGAGGAAGGAGGGTGGGACACAACAATGAAGGAGAGATGGACAACAAACATGGAACATTATGGTGAGTACATAACTTCTTAATGTTATGTTGCCCTATCTCGCCTTCATTCATTGCTGGTTGGGACAGTGTCTGTAGCACCTTCTTTCTTGGGTGGCTCAAGGGAAAATACTCTTCAGAACAGTGGACTCAAAGGAGGCCCTGTTCATGGAGGCCAAATCAACTTTGTAATGAGTGACAAAGGTATGAGGCTTTACCCATGTTGCTGCTGCACAAACAGAATCCATAGGTAGCCTCACCTGGAAGGCAGATGAGGTTGAAATAGCTCTTGTGGAATGGCCTTTTACTTTTCCTGTGAGTACACTGTTCGGAGATGTGTATGTATAAGTGATACAGTCTGTAAGCCATTTAGAAAGTGTGACCTTAAGACATTAGGGACCCTCTTTTTCTGAGAAAGATACAAAAAGTTGGTTTGATTTTCTGAAAAAGTTCAGTTGTGTACACTTACCATAAATGTAGATGTTAGAGTGTATTCACTGTTGCAGTCATCACACTTGGGTTATCTGCCTGCAGGTAGCCCTCAGTAGGCTTGAATACCAGAGACTTAGTATTTCTGCGTCAGATGCTGTCACTCCAGGACTGACATCAGGGGTATAAAAACAGGCAGCTGACATCATTACATAAGTTTTTCTTGCCCCAAATGTCAAGAGCCCCCCCCCCCCAAATAGAGAGCTAGGTTATGGTGGGGAAAACACCACCAGTAAAAAGTAAATACCAATACCCCGGAAGGGGTTAGTAATAGTCATAGATAGGACAGAGGGAAAACCAGGGGGCTGGAGGGAGGGTAACCAGGACTGCAACAGTGAATACACTCGAACATCTACACTTATGGCAAGTGTACACAACTGTACTATGTCCTTCATGTTTCACTGTTGTATCACACTTGGGTGAATTCCCAAAGCTGAAGAAAGGTGGAGGCAGTCAAGAAGAGTTAGGGCTGGCTAGTATGCCTTGCAAGACTGCTGTAGCAAGTCCTGCCCTGGATTTGGAAAAGATAGGCAGGGGGTAATGCTTGGTGAAGGTGTGCACAAAACTGCAGGTAGCAGCCTCCAGGATGTCCCTGGTAGGGACTCCCATGAGAAATGCTGTAGAGGTAGATGTTGCCCTAGTGGAATGTATTCTGACCCCCTGAGGGGTTGGTTTCCCAGGTTGCTTGTAGCAGAAATGGACGCAGTGTGCTATCCATTTGGAAATAGTTTGTTTTGAAATGGCCTTGCCCTCTCCCCCTGTTGCAAAGCTGACTAGTAGCTGGTCAGATTTTCTGAAGGGCTTAGTCCTATCAAGGTAGAATCTGAGCTGTCTATGCACATCCAAGGAGTGCAGGATCATTTACCCTTTATTTTGACTAGGGAAGAAGGTTGGCAAATGGATGGATTGATTGAAAGCCGCAATGGACACTACTTTAGGCATAAAGGAAGGGTTAGTCCTGAGGGAAACCCTGTCAGCATGGAAAATAATGAAGGGTTCCAAAGCCATCAGTGCTTGTAGCTCAGACACTCTTCGAGCTGATGTGATGGCTAGAAGCAAGGCTGTTTTCCAAAAGAAGAATTTTAACTCGGCTGAAGCAGCAGGTTCAAAGGGGGGGAAGCGTGAGCTTTTCCAGTACAAAGTTAAGGTCCCAAGCAAGGGTGGGTGCTCTCCTTGGTGGCCTTAAGTTGTTTGCCCCTCTCATGAACTGTTTGATAAGAGGGTGCAAGAAGACAGGTGGCTCAGTGTTGTAAGAGCAGAAATGGCTGAGGCATGTATCTTAATGGAGAAGGACAGGGCTTTGTGGAGTAGATTTGCTAAGTAATCCAGGATAAGATGCATTGAGGGCAGTGTTGTGTTATCTCCTTTAGACTGAATCCATGAGCAGAACCTTTTCCACTTATCAAAGGATTTTCTTGTACTGGATCTTCTGGCTTCAAGAATGACGTCCAGCACCTGTTTGCTTAAGGTCACTGGGGGAGAATTCAAGGAATAAACCAGGCTGCACGATTTAGGGTTTGCAGTTGTGGATGCAGAATCTGTCCCTCCTGCTGAGAGAGGAGGGTTGGATTCTGGTGTAGGTGTCAAGGTGGCACTGATGTCAGGCTGCGCAGGAGTGGGTACCAGTGCTGGCGTGGAGAGTCCAGGGCAATCAGAATTGTCCCTGCTCTGTCCTGTTTTATCTTAAGTAATACTCTTGAAAGAAGGAGCAGAGGGGGAAAGGCATAGATTGAGAGATTTACCCACTGAAAAAATAGGACATCCACTTTCCAGGCCCTGCTGTGAGGATTCCTGGTGCAGAATTTGCTGAGCCGGTGGTTGTAGGAGGAGGCAAAGAGATCCACCTCTAGGGTCCCCCATTTCTGGATCAGAAGGTTGAAGGTGCTGTGCTCCAATTGCCACTCATTTGGGTCTAGAAGATTTCTGCTTAAGTCGTCTGCCAGTAAGTTTCATTTGCCTGGCATGAATTGAGCTTGCAGATGGACTTAAATGTCCAAGGCCATGTTCCACAGGGCCATGGCTAGCCTGCACAGTGGGTAGGAATGGGTCCCACCCCCTGCTTGTTGATGTACCACATAACTGTGGTGTTGTCTGTTTTTATTTACAGCTGTCCTGGAAAAATTAGGGATCTGAAAGCTGTCAGGGCATTCTGTACAGCTAGCATCTCTTTTTGGATGATGTGCAGATGAATTTAACTTGGACTCCAGTGGCCCTGAATACATGTGTGTGCCCCCCCAGGCATAGTCTAATGAGTTTGTGGTTTGGGTATGGGCAGCTTGGGGTTGAGTAAACGACAGTCCCTTGTTGTAGTTGCATGCTTCTGCCCACCAGAAGAACTCTGTCTTTAGAGTATGATAGGAATGACTGTTTCCAGGTCCTGAGAATGTTGGCAACAAAGACTTTTTAAGTACCACTGCGGTTTCCTCATATGCAGTCTAGCATTTGGAATCAGCAGTATACATGAGGTCATGAACCCTAGGATTTGCAGTATTTTTCTTGCAGATAGCTGGGTTCTGGAGGCCATTTGTTTGAAGTAGTCTGTCAGACAGACTTGATTTTCTGAGGTGAGAAATGCCATCCGGGAAGTTATGTCCAAGCTTGCTCCCAGGAATACAATCTTTTGACTGGGTACCAGTTTTGATTTCTTTTCCTTGATGGTGTACTCCAAGGAAGTGAGAAGGTTTTTCACAAATGTCAGATGCTGCAGCAGCAATGCCTGACTGTCGCCTTGAATCAGGCAGTCGTCCAAGTATGGGTAAATTTGGATATTTCTCTGCCTGCAGTATGCAATGGCTGGAGCCAGGCATTTTATGAATACTCTGGGCACAGTAGATAAGCCAAAGGGAAGTGCAGAAAACTGATAATGCATAGACCCTGTCCTGAAATGCAAATACTTCCTGCATGACTCCCTTATGGGGATATGCAGATAGGCTTCTTTAAAGTCTAGGGTGACTACCCAGGCATCTTTGGCTAGCACAGAAAGAAGCTGTTGTAGGGTAAGCATTTTGAATTTTGGTACCACCAGGAAGGTGTTGAGAATAGAAAGATCCAGGATTGGGCACTAAGAACCCTCTTTCCTGGGTACCAGGAAGGGTCTGGAGTAGAATCCTTGACCTCTCTGTTCTACTGGAACCGGCTGAATAGTTCTGATATTGAGCAGGGAAAGTACTTGGTTTTGAGCCACTTCCCACTGGTTTGGAGGAAGGTCTGGAAACCCACTTGGGGTTGGCAGTGAATGGAAATAAAATTTGTACCCCTGGGATACAATGTTGAGGACCCATCGGTCCTGAGTGATGAACATCCAGTTTTTTTGCATGAAGGGCAAGTTTTCCTCCTAAGGGCACAAGCAACTGGGCAGGGCTGGGGAGTGGAGTAAAGAAGTAATTGTGAGCTTTTTCCATAAGGAGGTGGCTTACCATTCCCTGCTTTAGGGGTGGGGGCACTCCATTGCTTAGATCTCTGCATACCCTGAGACCGAAGTCTGGGTGGTCTGTTTCCCCTGGGACTGGTTTGAGAAGGCCTGGAGGGGGCTGGAAAGGACCACTGTTTGGAAGGGCAATGCCTACTGAATCTAGGGGGTTGCAATTGTAAGAATTCTTTAACAGTCTGCATAGGCTTAGCTTTTTTCTTCCATCTTTTTTAAGAACCTCTTGTGCTTTGGTGCCAAACAAACAGTCCCTTAGTCAAAGGAGCGTCAAGTAACTTTGATTTGACATGGTCTGGCAACGTCTGCTCCTTCAGCCAAGCATGTCATCTCAGTACAGAGCCAGTGACAGCTGCCCAGCAAGATGCTTCTAGGGCGTCAAAGCCACACTGCAAAGTATGCTTGCTGACTTGGGTTGCAGAGTGCATAAACTCCTTCAATTCTTTATTTTCTGCATAGTCTGAAAAGGTTGCCACTTTTTGTTTAATAAGTTCAATGCCCTAATTGCAAGAGTAGCAGAGGTATATACCTTCTTACCCCATCTATCCAAAGCTCTGGAATCCTTGTCCGAAGGGGTGGGATTCTTGGCTGCAGTCGGCTTGATACCTTTAGGCCCCTGGGAAATTATCTCTGGGTCAGCATTAGGATACTTGAAAAGAAATTTGTGAGTGTCAGGTACTCTGTAGTAGCTGTCTGGTTTCCTAGGGTCAGGAGGTAGAGTGTCAGGAGTAAGACTGGATTCCATAAAAACATCATCTGCAAAATCCCAGGGTATTGCTAAGGGCCTGTGTTGAGGCAGCTCTAGAAATTTTCCGAGTCTCTTTTTGGACTGAGGATAGTCTTGGCATTCTCAATGGACATGCTCTCTTAAGGTATGCAAGGTTTCACCAAAAGAAAAATCCTCTGGAGGGGAGGCAGAGGGAAAGGATTCCTCTGCATCTGAATCCTCATAAGCAGATAAGGGCATGTCTTCATAATCAGAAATTTCAGAGTCATCGGACTCCTGGTCTGTAGAAGCTGAAGGGGACTGGACTCTGTCTTTTAGCAGGGGAAGGCTGACTTCCCCTAATCAGTGTAACAAGGTCTTTAGCCATACTAAGCATTTGTTTTTGTGGCATGGGAGCAGGTGCATGCACTTTGGTCGGTTTTCTAGGCATAGTGCGTACTCTGGGCCTAAGAAACTCAGTAGTTTTGGTTAAAAAAGAACTCGGTGGTTTGAGCGAATAACTGCCTCAGAAGCCAGTACCTGCTCAGCGTCTCCGGACCCATCCAAAATAGAGACATCCACAGGTTCCTTAGTCGATGAAGAGTCTCATGGCATACCGGACTTCGAATGGGTCTCAGTAGAGGCCTGCGAGACCAATGAAGCGGGCATCAGGGGCTGCGAAAGTGCCTCACTGAGTACTGGCGACCAGCTTAATGAAGCATCATCAGTTTTGGACCTATGCAGTCTGTCTCAGTCTTTATCTTTACGTTTTTTCGGAATATCGGTAGTCAGATGGTTTACCGAAGCCATTTCAGAATATGGAGATAGACAGCGAAAGAATTCAGCGACAAAGAGCCTGACGATGAATGGTTTGGGTGTTAAATAAGGCACAAAACTGACAGTGAGGGATGTCGTGGTCTGGGCCTAAACAGGTGACGCAGCAAGAATGAAAATCTCTGCTTTCCACAGGCGAGACAATTGTGGAGCAAAAAAAAGGATCCCCAACGGGGTACTTAGCTTTAGAAGACTTCAGGATTATTAAATTCGTAAACGAAAATTCAGGTAGAGGCTGACTGGCACTTGCAAAATGCTTCTGCTTTGGGCTCCTTGGCAACAAAGACTGATGTAATGGCGTTGGCTGCCTGTTTTTATACCCCTGACAACCTGACGTCAGTCCTGGAGCAACAGCATCCGATGCAGAAATATCAAGTCTCTGGTATTTGGGCCGACAGAGCTACCTGCAGGCAGATAACCCAAGTGTGATGACTGCAACAGTGAAACACGAAGAACACCTTTTGTTCTATACAGACAGAAATGCAGCTGTCTATGTACGTCTAAACTGGTGAAGTTTATATTCTGCCTCGTTGCCATAGTTTGGGAAGAAAACAGGTTAAGTCTAACGGATTGATTTAAATTGGCTTCTGAACACACCTTTGGTAGGAATGATGGGTTGGTTCATAAGGAAACTCTCCCTTTGTGAAAGGTCATGTACGGGGGGGGCATATAGACAAAACTTGAAGTTCAGACACTCGTCTCGCAGACGTAATGGCAACCAATAGTGCTGTCTTCCATGACAAAAACTTAATGTCACATGATGATGCAGGTTCAAAAGGAGGTAGAATCAACAAAGATAAAACAAAATTTAGGTCCCATGGTGCTGGAGGTTCTTTCACTGGATGCTTTAGTAAAAACATACCACCACGGACCCCGGGAACTACCACCCCATTAGCCTGATGTGCCTGGTCTGCAAGGCCATGGAACGTATCATCATGGAACTTATAAACAAAGACATTGGTAATCTCCAAAACTCTGGATCCCACCCAGTTCGGGTTTGTAAAAGGCAGATCATGTCTCCTAAACCTGACAGACTTCTCTGAAGCAGTCACCAAAGCCGTAGACAAGGGTAAGGTGGTTCACACAGCCTATCTAGATCTTGCCAAGGCTTTCGACACCATCCCCCACTCTGGAATTATAGATAAACTCACTAAACTAGGTATAAATCCCTATGTCACAAGATGGGTTGCCAACTGGCTCACTGACAGAACCCACACTGTGAAAGTAGCAGACTCCAAATCCGACTTCAGACCAGTGACAAGTGGAGTACCACAGGGTCCAGTCCTGGGTCCTCTCCTGTTTGGTATCTACTTCTCTGAAGTACAGGCTAACACAGAAGGTCTTTGGCTAATGAAGTTTGCAGATGACTGCAAACTAGGAGCCACAATCGAAACTCCTAACAATGTGGACATCCTACAAAAGGGCCTCACTGAGAGATGCCTGGTGTCAAAGCCATGGCCTCAAACTCAATGCTAAAAAGTGCACAGTCATCCCCTTTGGTAAAAATTCTGTACCCATAAACTACAACATAGGCAGCAGTATAATTAACACCGAAAGTGTGATAAGAGACCTTGGGACACAGGTGGACAGTAATCTCTCCTTTGATAATCACATTGCCACAGTAGTCAGGAAATCCTTCTAAGTGGCACACCTTACCACAAAAGGTTTCTCATCCAGAAAAAAAAGAGATCATTGTTCCCCTCTACTCATCACTCATTAGACCCATTACAGAGTACAACGCCCCTTTTGGTATGTACCTCACAAGACATCTACAACTGGAAAGGCCGCAGAAATACCTCACAAAGAGGATTACCGGCCTCAAACTGATGCCCTATGCAGACAGTAACTCCAGCTTTACTCCGTCGCATATCACCTACTCAGAGGTGATCTCTGCCTAACATACAAAGCTATGTCAAACCCAGAGCTGTTGGGACATGCTCCACTTAAAGAAATCCCAATCCCTCCGAGCTACACACTCTAGGGACCTAAACCTTGTCACCACAATAAACAGAACATGCCGGAGGGATAGATCCCTGTCCCAGAGACTTCCCATACTCAGGAATAAACTGCCTATCTATATCAAACAAAGCTCCTCATTAGCACTCTTCAAGAAATATCTTGATGATTGGATGGGAAATAGGAAATTCACCCCGGGGATCACCTCTGTGGCTCTGCTCGACAGTGGCACGGGAAAATAATTTTCTTGGGTGGCAAAAGCCAGGGTACCTTTTTGGCTGGGCTTGCATAGGGCCCCAGGGCCGATAGCCTAGAACCTACTTATGAACCTTTAAGAATGCATTACAAAAAGTCTGTGGGACATAATTTTTAGTCTCATTTCCCTGATATGATAGTTTGATACAGCAACTAATTGAACTTGAATTGTAGCCACTGCTGCACCTTCATTAAAAAGCTTAGCCAGAAAATCAAACACTGCTGTTATGGGGGCAGTAAAAGTATCAATGTGGTTGTTGGAAGCTCAGCGGCAGAATCCCTTCCATTTGCTTGAATATAATTTCCTGGTTGATACCTTATGAGACGAAATCAATATATGTTTTACTGCAAGGGAAATGTCAGGGAGCCTGGCAATATGTGGAACTGGAGCAGACAAACTGTCAGTTTGAGGGTTTGTACTGATGGAAGGAGCATTCCCAACGGATGAGTTAGAAGATCTAGAACTGGGTCCAGAATCCACAGCTCCTCCTAGAGATGGGGACACAGAAAGGGGAACCAAATTTGATAAGGCTAGTATGGTGCAATGAGTATTACCCTGCTTCTCAACGTGCTGGCTTTCTGAAGGACCTTTGGTATTAAGAGAAAGGGGAGAAATGCGTAGAGGAGACCCAGGGGCCAATCGTGTATGAATGCATCCATTGGTGACTGCCTCGGAGGGGGGATCAGGGCAAAGCAGCTGCTGCATTTGGCATTCATGGACGTGGCAAAAAGGTTGCAGCAAGGCTGGCCACACTTGTAGAAAATTTGTTCCGCAACTTCCTGTTTTAGGGACCACTCATGAGGCATCAGAATAGCCCTGCTGAGTTTGTCTGCTATCACAGACTTCCTGGATGTGTGTTGCTGTCAGAAAGCGTTGTGAAGAGACTGCCCATTGCCATACTCTCTGTGCCTCATGACATAGGAAGTAGGACGTGGTTCCTCCTCGTTTGTTTATATACCACACTACTGACATGTCTGCTTGAACTGCAATTGTACCTAGTGGAAGGGAGTCCTGGAATGTCTGCAACACCAAAAGCACTGCTATCATCTCCAAGACATATTTAAGCAAGTGATTTTCATGTTCCTGCAAACACCTTGGACAGACTTTCCCAGATAATGCCCCCCCCCCCCCCAATCAGGGAAGCATACATGGTCACTGTGGCGGCCTGTTGCGGGAAGACAGTCAGCCTAAAGTCAATTGGGTTAAATGAAGCCACCAGCACAGACCTTTCTTGTAGGATTCTGTTATGATAATCTTCTGGGACAATGGTAGATCCTCCATGGACCACTGGGAAAAGAGCAGCCATTAAAGAACCCTCATATGTAGACGAGTTAGAGGTACCAAAATTATTGCAGCCGCCATGCTACCAAGAACTTTCAAAACAATTCTCACCTGTACATGCTTCTTGGATAAGAGGTTCTTGATTTGATGATGCAAGGTTTGAATCCTCTTTGGGGGGGGGGGGGGGGTTGGCCGACATTTACCTTGTGTCTAAGTCTGCCACTATAAATGCGATATGCTATGATGGCAACAAGGCAGATTTTTTTGAAGTTTATTGTAATGCTAGCTGAGAGCACAGATGAATGGTTGTGTCCCTCACTCTTGCTAGCAGTTGCTTGGTGGTGGCGGTTAGGAGCCCGTCATCTAAATATGGAAACACCTGGTATCCTAGCCACCTCAAGTGAGCCATAACTACTGCCATGCATTTGGTGAACACTCTGGGGGATGTACTGAAACCAAATGGCAGAGCTCAAAACTAGTAGTGACTGGCTCCCAGCCAAAAGTGCAAATATCTCCTGGATTGCCTGTCCATTTTTATGTGGTAGTACACATCCTGGAGATCTATAGAGCACATCCAATCATCTTTCCCCAGAAAGGGGAGTATCGACTGCAGTGTTACCATCCAGAACTTTGACTTTTTGATGGACTTGTTTAACTTGTTGAGATCCAAGATGGGCCTTCAGTCCCCTGTTTTCTTTGGGGCTAAAAAGAACCTTGAGTAAGTTCCGGATCCAATCTGGTCTGCGGGGAC
Organism: Protopterus annectens; assembly: GCF_019279795.1. NCBI lineage: Eukaryota > Metazoa > Chordata > Ceratodontiformes > Protopteridae > Protopterus > Protopterus annectens. Next base: position 1,137,601,458 of record NC_056746.1, read on the forward strand.
ATCTTGGATGACTCTCTTTTGTAGCAACTTTTGTAGCTCTGAAGTTGCACAATCCCTTTGACTGGGTGGAACATCTGGGACTAGTTTTTCTAATGGGGGAGAGGAAAAGGGTATGTAACAGCCTCTGGATAGGATTGTCTATACCCAATTGTCTTGTTTCTAGCCAGGCATGTGGGTATGGTGACCCTTCAGTGCCTCCAGAGATGGACAGGCAGGCCTCCTCTCAGGAGCGCTGAAAGGGTTTTCGAAGGAAAGAAATCTGTGACCCTGGTTCTGCAGACCCCCTCTGCTGCGTGATCGGCTTCTTCCATTGTTACTTCCCCTTTGCCCCTGGGGGAAGAATCACCATGTGCATCTGGGAAAGCTCTTTGGGACTTACTGAATCGCATTTTCCCCCCCTTCTGACCTTTGGGGTAAGGTCTAGTAGGGAGGGAGAAACTGACTCCAACGGCAGACAGAGTCTTTCCCTCCTGCTTGCACCTGGTTAAGGTCTCTTCAACTTTGGGCCCGAACAAGGATGAGCCATCAAAAGGGGCATTAATAAAGGAAGATTTGAAGGGTTCTGCGAAATCACATAGGCGCATGCAGGAATGTCTCCTTAAGAAAATTCTTGTACCCACTGCCCTACTCGCTCCATCGACCGTGTAGGAAATAAGTCGCATGGAGGAATTTACCACAGAGTTTAAGGTGGAGGGCTGGGAGGAAATCTTAGCTAAAACCCCTGCAGCTACAGTACCTTTCAGGGCATCTCCTAGGTCCTTCAGGAAATCCCTTTGTAGTCTGGTGAAATGGGTCAGGTAGTTCAGCGATCTGCGGGTAAAAGCCACTGACGAAAAATACGCTTTCCATATCTGTCCATCATTTGAGCCTCTTTATTCAGAGGATGAACAAATGGGGAAGTTTCTGAAACTCCTCCATTGTGGCTGCCACCACCACCATAGCATCTACCAGGACACCCTTGCTAAGGAACTCCTTTTCCGAAGGTGCCATGATGAATTTATTTGGCCTTTTAGGAACAGGTTACACTGAATCCAGACAGACCCACGCCTTTCGACTAACCACATTCATTAACTGGTTGAAAGATGGATACCCCCAAGAAGTGTAAGGATAAGACCCAAAAGCCTCCAGGTACATCGACTCGTCCTCAGAAGGATTGGTGGGCTTTCAGCCACCTCTCTGTTTAAGGATCTCTACGATGTCCACAAAGGAGACATCCTCAGGGGGTGACTGTAGTGACCCTTCTGACTCATCGAGGTCAGTGTCTGAAGTAATGGGACCCTCAGAAGGGTACTCTGGAGAGGTTTCAGAAGAGACTGTTTCACCCGCTGGGGATCCTGGGGCTTAGGGTCTCTACTCTTGGGTGGGAGCGATGGCACTCAGACTGACATTGGCACTTTTGGGGGAAGAGTACTTGGACCAGAGAGCAGACCAGTCTGAGGTGACAGCACTTTCTTACCATCAGCTTGAAAGCCCCCCTTCACTCCTCTTCAAGGAGATCCCCGGCTCCGAGGAACCAGAACACTGACCCCGAAGCAGAGCAGTTGGCTCCGAAGCTGATGTAGGAGCCAAGCTCAACCGTGCTGAGGCCCCGAGAGGTAGAATCGGGTCAAACAACTGTCCGATCAGACTCCCCTCACTGGATCAGATGGGAGAAAGTACAGTTTTGTACCTACCATAAATGTAGATGTCCGAATAGGAATGCATCTGCAGTCCTTACAAATGGGTTGTCCTGTCGTCAGGCAGCCCTTCGGTCGGCCGGATTCCAAAGTCTGGGTCTGGCCTCGGCTGGTGTCACACTTCACCCGACGTCATAGCTGCAGTTCTTCGGGTATAAAGGCATCAGCCGACGCCATTTTCCTCAGTGTTTCTTGCCCCAGATGCCAGTTGCCCTCTTGGATAGCTAAATTTTGGATAAATGCCAATGTTTCCAAATAGTAGAAGGCAAACACAAAAAATAAGCATGTATGTACATATATATAAACAAATACACCATAAGAGATCCCCAGCTAGCTATTAGATGGGCAAATACCCTAGGAATACCTCAGAGGGAAGGAGGGTGGGTAATCCTGACTGCAGATGCATTCCTATTCGGACATCTACATTTATGGTAGGTACAAAACTGTACTATGTCCTTCAAGGATGCATCTGCAGTCCTTACAAATGGGTAGAATACCATAGCCAAACTAGGGAGGAGGAAGAAGAAATGATGGTGTAGTTAGGATCCCTTGCAAAACAGCAGTGGCAAACCCTGCTCGGGATCTAGAGTATAAGGGTAAGTTATAATGCTTGGCAAATGTATGCACGGAGGTCCAAGTAGCAGCCTCTATAATGTCCTTGGTAGCCACTCCTCGTAAGAAAGCTGTGGTAGTGGCTGTAGCCCTTGTAGAATGAGGCCTTATGTTCTGTGGAGTTTGCTTTCCATGGTAGGAGTAGCAGAATCTGATGCAATTTCCTATCCACTTGGAGATTGTCTGTTTTGAAATTGCTTTTCCTTCCCTTCCTGTTGCATATGCTACCAGAAGCTGGTCAGTTTTTCTATTGCCCTTGGTTCTGTCCAGGTAGTAGCGCAACTGTCTATGTACATTCAAAGTATGCAGCAGTCTTTCCCCCCTGTTCTGTGGATTGGGAAGAATGTAGGTAGGTGGATAGCCTGGTTTAAAGACACTCTGGATACCACCTTAGGCATAAATGTAGGATTTGTTCTCATGGACACTCTGTCTTGATGGAAGATTAGGAAGGGTTGTACTGCCATTAAAGCCTGTAGCTCAGAAACCCTTCTTGCTGAGGTAATTGCCAGCAGGAAAGCAGTTTTCCAGGATAGGTGTTGAAGTTCTGCTGTTGCTGCTGGTTCGAAATGGGGAGTGTCAATTTTTCTAGCACAAAGTTCAAGTCCCATGCTGGCAATGGTGGTTTCCTAGGAGGTTTTACATTTTTAATTCCTCTCAGAAACTGCCTGAGTAGAGGATGCGAGAAGACAGGGGATCAAGCTGTATTCTGCAGAAATAGCTGATGCATGTATCTTGATGGAGGAATAGGACAGGCCTGTATGGAAAAGCTCTGCCAAATACTCCAGGATGTTGGCTATGTCTACCTTTGACACATCTTTTCCCCTTTCAGTACTCCAATTGAGAAATGTTTTCCATTTTCCTGCATAGTTCCTTCTTGTTGAAGGTCTGCGGGCCTCAAGGATAATGTCTTTAACCCTTTGGGATAAATCTGGGTTAGTTGCTCTTATGTAATGTTCCAAGCAGTCAGCTGCACAGTTTTCAGGTTTGGATGCAGGGTGTTGTAGCCGCTCTGAGTTAACAGCAAAGGAATCAGGGGTAGTGTCCACATTTGCCCCCGAGACATGCTCCTCAGTAATGGGTACCAATGTTGTCTTGGCCAGTCTGGAGCTATCAGAATGATCCTTGGACGTTCCTCTTTGATTTTCAATAGCACCTTGTGCATCAAAGGAAGAGGTGGGAATGCATATGCTGTCAGGCTTTTTCAACTGAAAGATAGAGAGTCCACCTTCCAAGCAAGTGGGTGGTACGTCCTTGTGCAGAATTTCTTGAGCTGGTGATTGAGTGGGGATGCGAATAGGTCTATTTGTGGTAGTCCCCATTTCCTTGTGATGGCCTTGAAGATGTCCGGGTGTAGCCTCCATTCGTGAGCATCCGAGGTAGTTCTGCTTAATATGTCTGCTAGGATGTTTTCTTTTCCCGGTACAAAAATTGCTTGTAACTGAATGTTGTAGCTCAGAGCCATATTCCATAGGTCCAGTGCCATCCGGCATAGAGGGTATGAATGAGTGCCTCCCTGTTTGTTGATGTACCACATGACTGTGGTGTTGTCTGTCCTTATCATCAACTGCCCTTCTTGGAGGAATGGTCTGAAATTCTGGATTGCCAGTTTTACTGCCAGCATTTCCTTTTGATTTATGTGCAGGTGCAGCTGATCTTGAGTCCATAAGCCTTGTATGCACTTGTCCAGCATGTGGGCCCCCAACCGAGGTCTGAGGCGTCCGTTGTGATGGTTTGGCTTGGTTGAATGCTGTGGAAGGGCAAACCTGGGTTTGACTGGCATGCCTGAGCCCACCATAGGAAGTCTTGTTTCAGGCATGGGATTAGTGGTATTTCGGTTTCTAGGCTGTGCCTGTGTTGAGACCATAAATTCTTCAGGTACCACTGTAGCTTTCTCATATGTAGTCTGGCATGAGGGACCAGGATTATGCAGGATGCCATGAAGCCCAAGGCCTGCAGTACTTTCCTTGCTGTTAGTTGGTTCTGCTTTGTTAATGCCAAGAAGTAGAGAGGAAGTTGTTCTTGTTTTTCTGCAGTTAGGAATGCCATCTGTTTTGCTGTGTCCAATTCTGCACCTAAGAAGGTTATTCTTTGGGATGGTATCAGTCTTGATTTTTTATATTGACTGTATATCCCAGGGCTTGCAGTAAGCAAATGACTCTTTGTAAGTCTTCTGTTAGCTTGTTTCTGTTGTCCGCTTGTATCAGGCAGTCGTCCAGGTATGGATATATTTGGATTCCCTGAAGCCTGCAGTGAGCGATTACTGATGCCAGGCATTTCGTGAACACTCTGGGCGCAGTAGATAAGCCAAAGGGCAATGCTGAGAATTGATAATGCTCTGATCCTGCAAGAAATCTGAGGTATCTTCTGCAATTTGGTCGTATGGGGACGTGCAGGTATGCCTCCTTGAGATCTAGAGTCACCAGCCAAGACTCCTTGCCCAGCATGGGAAGAAGTTGCTGTAGGGTCAGCATTTTGAATTTTGGAACAATGATGAATGTGTTTAAAGCGGACAGGTCGAGAATAGGCCTCCAATTTTCTCTTTTCTTGGTACCAGGAAGAGTCTGGAGTAAAATCCTTTCCTTGTTCCATAGATGGTACCTTTTCCACAGCTCTCATCTTTGCTAATTGAGCTATTTGTTTCAGAGCTTCTGTCTTTTGATTTGGTGGTAGGTTTGGCATTCCTCTTTTTCCTGGTAAAGTATGGAAATGAAACCTGTAGCCTTGGTCTATAGTTTGCAAAATCCACTTGTCTCTTGTGATGCAGTGCCAGTTTTTTGAAAATAAGGCTAACTTTCCGCCTAAGGGTGCTGCTATTTGTTCCCTGGTAGGCGGTGTCAGAGCCAAGTCACTGTGATTGTCCTGTTGCAGTGGTAGTAGTTGTGTCTGTGCCTCGCTGGTTGTTACCTTGCCACTGGCGTCCCTGTAGGCACCTCCTCTGGATTGGTTTCTGCCTCTTGACCGCCTATCCCTGCCTCTCTGTGTTTAAGAGGGGTCGGGAAGGGCCCAATTTTGGAAGGCCAGTTCCTGCTAAACCTTGGAGGCTGAACCTGTAAGAAATCTTTCACTGTTTGTACAGATTTTGCCTTCTCTTCCATTTTCTTCAGTACCTGCTGAGCAGGAGAACCAAATAAATTGACCTTATCCATAGGAGCATCTAACAGTTTTGCTTTAACATGATCCGGCAAGACCTGTTCTTTCAACCATGCATGCCTTCTGATAACTGTGCCAGTCATGGCTGATCTAAAGGAAGCCTCCAGTGCATCATAGCCACATTTTAAAGAATGGTTACTAACCTGCTGAATGTTATGCACCATTTCTAGAACATATTTCTTATCTAAAGAGTCATCAGAGGACAGTTTCTTAGTTAACTGATCAAGCATAAACTCCTGGTATTGGATCATATGAAACTGACAGTTCAATGCCCTAGCTGAGAGAGTAGCAGAGGTGTATACTTTTTTTACCCCATCTCTCTAAGGACCTGGATTCCCTTTCAGAGGGAGGGATTTTAACTGAGGTCGGCTACTGCCTTAGGCCCCTGGGAGATAGTCTCGGATCTGCAAAAGGAGCCTTGTATAAATGGTGATGTGTGTCCGGGACCCTGTAGAACCTATCGGGCTTAGCAGGGGCTGGAGGCAAAGTATCAGGAGCAGTGCAGGCATCATTAAATGCATCATCTACAACAGGAAGAACTGGAGGTATAGCTAAAGGCCTATGTTGTGGTAAATGCAAAAAAGTCCTAAACCTTTTCCTTGAATCTGAGAAATCTTGCCCCTGCCATTGAAATTGCTCCCTCATGGCATGTAAGGTTTCCCCAAAGGAAAATTCCTCTGGTGGAGAGGCAGAAGGAATCGATTCCTCAGCATCGGAGTCTTCATAAGGAGAAAAAGGAGCCTCTGGATGGTCTGTATTGTCTTAATCAGAAGAATCATCTGAGGACACTGGCTCAGGGGGCTCTGCTCTAGGTCTCTTTTCTGGAGGTGGTTGAGAGGCCCTGTCTGGATGAGGTTGGGATCCCCTTATTAAAGAGATGAGATCCTCTGCCAGAGTAAGCATTTGGGAACTGGAGCTGGGCCTGTGAGAGGGGGGCTTAACAGGCACAGACTTAGAAGTTTTGGCTGCTTTAGCCCTAGCAAAGGCCTTTATGGACATGGCTGCAGGCGGCATAGCAGCACCACGTGCAGGGGTTGAAACATCCAAAGGGATGGTGTCCGATAATTCTTGTGAAACCACAGTAGCAGGTTGAATTTCAGAGGCCGATTCAACCAGGTTAGAAGGGGCCTCGGTAGTAGTCATGGATTCGGCTGAAGTTAGAACCGTTTGCTCGGTTTCGGCCGAAACAGAGACACTCGCGGTTTGCTTAACCGCGGTTTCGGCTGAAACCGCGGACCGAAAGTGTCGGTCCTTTTCTTTGCGTTTCTTAACTTGTGAAGTCGGAGGATCCGATGGCATTATGTACGCGAAATCTGAGCCGAAAAACTGTTCGGCAAACTCCGACCGACGTCTGAGCGTCCATCGGTTGAAAGAAGCACAGGCTAAACAAGCTGCTACGTCGTGGTCTGGGCCTAAACAAGGTAAGCAGTAAGAGTGGAAATCTTTATGAGGTATTTGTTTCCCACAAGTTAAACAGTTATTCACTTTTTCTGACATCGGCTGAGGCAAGAAAGAGTCCCCAACGGGGTACTTAGCTTTTTAGAAGTCTTCGAAGTAGTATTCGGTAGTAGTAATCTCTGGATCTGACCGACCGGCACTTGCGAACAGCTTCTGCTTCGGGCGCCACGCGGCAAGAAAGACTTAGGAAAATGGCGTCGGCTGATGCCTTTATACCCGAAGAACTGCAGCTATGACGTCAGGTGAAGTGTGACACCAGCCGAGGCCAGACCCAGACTTTGGAATCCGGCCGACCGAAGGGCTGCCTGACGACAGGACAACCCATTTGTAAGGACTGCAGATGCATCCTTGAAGGACATCATCAGCTCCTAGACTCCTCAAATTCCGATGGAATTGAGGAAGTCACAGCAGTTGTCGGAACCGAAGATCCTGTAGTAGGTCTTGGTACCGACTGTTCCCCTGCGATCAAAGTCCAAGCACTCCAGCTCCAAAACCCCAAATCGAGTCGGAGGAGGAACCAAAGAAGGGGAAGTAGTCTGTCAGCTCCGGTTCTCTCTGGGTCGGAGTCTAAAAACTTTTAGCTAGTGCCAGCATCCGTAGAAGTCTCATCACCACCTGTTCCACATCCTCATCTGATAAACTTTTGGAGGATCACGAGGACAAAGGTGGAGACCTCACTGTCTGTAGAAGTGGAGACCTGAAATTTGGAGATACTAGCTCCAATACTGGGGACCTGCTCCAAAACTGTAACTGTCAGCTCCGAAATCACAATTTGTGCCGAAAAGGGAGATTTTTCGGAACCAAAAGCCCTTGGTTCCGAGAAAGTTTCTTTAGCCATTTTTGTGGGTGGCTCTAAAGATGAATCCAAAGATGAAGTCATTTTCCTCAACTTCTCTGATCTAAAAGGAGATCTGTCAGTAGATTTAGTGCTCTGAGTCCCTTCTAAAGTCTCTGCAAAGGTGGTTATTAACATACCTCTAACAATCGGATTATTTTTATGCTCCATTAACATTGTGGAGCTAAAGGCGTGACAAAAAGAAAAGAACTACTGTAAATGAAGGGCAATCCAAACAGTACACACAAAGTACAGTTGTGTACACTTAACCATAAATGTAGATATCCGGGTGTATTCACTGTTGCAGTCATCACTTTTGGGTTATCTGCTTGCAGTAGCCCTCAGTTGGCCTGAATAACAAAGTCTTCGGTCCTGCGTCGGTTGCTGTCCCTTCTTCCATGACATCAGGTCGTCAGGGGTATAAAACATGCAGCCGACGCCATTACATCAGTTTTTCTTGCCCCAGATGTCAGGAGCTCCCATTAATGGGAAGCAATTAAATCTATAAACATGCAAGGTTATACCTCCAACAAAAAAGCAAACACACCAAAAAGCTTTTGAACATAGCAAAGGAGAGAAAAGGTATATCCAGAGGAAGAAAGGGGGCTGGAGGGAGGGTAACCAAGACTACAACAGTGAATACACTCTAACATCTACATTTATGGTAAGTGTACACAACTGTACTATGTTCTTCATGTTTCACTGTTGCAGTCATCACTTTTGGGTAGATTCCCAAAACTAAAGATGGGAGGAGGAATTTAGATAGCATTAGGGCCAGCTAAAAGGCCCTGAAAGACTGCAGTGGCAAAGCCAGCTCTGGATTTAGAGAAAATTGGCAGATGGCAATGCTTGTTAAAAGTATGTACAGAACTCCAGGTAGCAGCTTCTAGGATGTCCCTGGTAGGACGCCTCTGAGAAAGACAGTAGAGGTAGATGCAGCCCTAGTTGAGTGGGTTCTAATCCCCTGTGGGATAGGTTTTCCATGGTGTTTGTAGCAGAAATGAATGCAATGGCCTATCCATTTGCAAATGGTTTGCTTTGAAATAGCCTTCCCCTCTGCCCCTGCCGCAAATGCCACCAGAAGTTGATCAGTTTTCCTTTGAGGTTTAGTTCTGTCCAAGTAGAATCTAAGTTGTCTGTGCACATCTAAGGAGTGAAGAATCTGTTCTCCTTTGTTCTGTGGATTAGGAAAGAAGGTTGGTAAATGTATGGACTGATTAAGGGCCACAATGGATGCCACCTTGAGCATGGAGGGATTGGTCCTGAGAGACACCCTGTCCGCATGAAAGATGATGAAAGGCTCCATTGCCATGAGGGTCTGTAATTCAGATACCCTTCTTGCTGAAGTGATCGCTAAAAGGAAGGCTGTTTTCCAGGAAAGGAATTAAGTCCACAATGGCAGTTGGCTCAAAAGGAGGAAGGGTGAGCTTTTCCAATACAAAGTTGAGGTCCCAGGCTGGAGTTGGAGCTCTCCTGGGTGGTCGCAGATTTTTGTCCCCCCCTGAGGAAAGTACAGTTGTGTACACCTACCATAAATGTAGATGTTCGAGTGTCTTCACTGTTGCAGTCATAACTGTAGGGTGCTCCTGCCGGCAGGCAGCCCGAGGTCGGCCAGAATCCCAAAGTCTGGGTCCGGCGTCGGCTGTATAGGCTAGTACCCTGACGTCAGTACGCTTTGGTACATAGCCCTCAGCCGACGCCATCTTCTCCAGCCTTTCTTGCCCTAGATGTCAGAAGTCCCCAACAAACCAAAAATGAATCCAACAAGGAAACACAAATACACCACAAAAAAGGAAAAGAGGGGATAGGAGGGAGGAACCCGACTGCAACAGTGAAGACACTCGAACATCTACATTTATGGTAGGTGTACACAACTGTACTATGTTCTTCGTGTTTCACTGTTGCAGTCATAACTGTAGGGTGGAATCCCAAAGCAGTGTAAAAGGGAGGAGGCTTTAGATAGAAGAAGGGAGGCAAGAATACCCTGCAAGACAGCAGAGGCAAAGCCTGCACTGGACTTAGAAAACAAGGGGAGATTGTAGTGCTTGGAAAAAGTATGCACAGAACTCCAAGTGGCAGCTTCCAAGATATCCTTGGTAGGGACTCCTCTGAGGAAAGCTGTAGAAGTGGCAGCTGCTCTAGTAGAGTGACTTCTAATGGCACCTGGAAACTGTTTCCCATGATGAGTGTAACAAAATCTGATTCCATAAGCAATCCATTTGGAAATAGTTTGTTTAGAAATAGGTTTTCCAAGAGAACTAGAGGCAAAGGAAACAAACAATTGGTTAGACTTTCTGAAATCTTTAGTCTTGTCCAGGTAAAATCGTAACTGTCTGTGCACATCTAATGAATGCAAAATCCTTTCCCCTTTGTTTTGAGGATTTGGAAAGAAAGTAGGAAGGTGAATTGTCTGATTTAAAGCCACTTTCGAAATCACTTTAGGCATGAAAGTAGGATTGGTCCTCAAGGATACTCTGTCCTGATGGAAAATAAGGTATGGTTCCACAGCCATGAGAGCTTGCAACTCTGAGACCCTTCTGGCAGAGGTCAATGCCAACAAAAGAACAGTCTTCCAGGATAGAAACTTAATATCTGAAGATGCAGCAGCAGGCTCAAAAGGAGGCAAAGTAAGTTTTTCTAAAACATAATTAAGATCCCAGGCAGGGACAGGAGGGGTCCTTGGAGGCCGCAAATTTTTAGCCCCTCTCAAGAACTGCTTCACCAAAGGATGAGAAAAAACAGGAGGATCAGAACTGAAATGTGCAGAGATAGCAGAAGCATGAATCTTAATGGAAGAAAAGGAAAGTCCTTTAGATAAAAGTTCCGAAAGGTAAAGCAAAATAGAAGAGAGATCAGGTACCTGAGGATCAGAACCTCGGTCCTGCATCCTAATAGAAAACCTCTTCCATTTAGAGGCATAGGATTTCCTAGTGCTAGGCCGTCTAGCTTCCAAAAGAACATCCAAAACTTGTTTGGGAAGACTAGAAGGAATCAAACTCCTTTGAAGAGCCAAGCTGCCAGGCAAAGGGTCTTGAGATTGGAATGTAGTAACTGACCCTGATGCTGGGACAGAAGCGAAGGGTTCAGTGGGAGAATCCAAGGAGGCCCTGAGAACAGGAGCTTTAAAGTTGGATACCAAAACTGTCGAGGCCAATTTGGAGCAATCAAGATGAGGAACTTGGGCTTGTCCTGTTTTATTTTCAGTAATACCCGAGGTAGTAGAGGAAGAGGAGGGAAGGCATATGCTGAAAGGCTTCTCCAGCTGAAGGACAGGGCATCCACTTTCCAAGCTGCTTTGTGGAAGGACCTGGTGCAAAAGCGAGGCAGCTGATGATTGAGATGGGATGCAAACAGATCTATCTGGGGACATCCCCAAACTGCAGTAATCCTGTTGAACAAGTTGGTGTCTAGCATCCATTCGTGAGGATCTGAAATGCTTCTGCTCAGGCTGTCTTGCTAAGAGATTCTGTTTCCCTGGAATGAATTGAGCCTGGAGATGTAGATTCAAATTTAGAGCTGTGTCCCATAAACCCATAGCTAGTCTGCAAAGGGGGTATGAATGAGAACCCCCCTGCTTGTTGATGTACCACATGACCGTGGTGTTGTCTGTCTTGAATTAGCAGAGGGCCTGGTTGTAGAAGATTCTTGAAGGCTAGAAGGGCGTTTTGGACTGCCAACATTTCCTTCAGATTGATGTGCCAGTGAAGATGGTCCTTTGTCCAGGTTCCCTGCTGGCAATTGTCTAGAAAGTGTGCTCCCCAAGCATAATCCGAGGCGTCCGTGGTTAGGATTTGAGTAGGTTGAGGAAGGCGAAAAGGTTTTCCTTCGTTTGAAGTGCATGCCCTGGACCACCAGAGGAACTCCTTCTGAAGGCAGGGGATCAGAGGAATCAGAATATCCAGATCGTGGTAATGCTGTGACCATACACTTTTCAGATACCATTGAAGCTTTCTCATGTGAAGCCTTGCGTTTGGAATCAACAGAATGCAGGAAGCCATGTAGCCCAGAGCCTGCAGGAATTTCCTTGCAGTGAGCTGAGATAGAGTTGCCAAGGTGTTGAAAGTAGAAGCCAGCTGAATTTGTTTTTCTGGAGTGAGGAAGGCCCTTTGCAAGGTTGTATTTACCATTTGTTGAGAAGGGATCAAATGTGACTTTTTTATGTTCACTGAGAATCCCAGTAGGAGGAGAAGACGTTGAACAAAGTCCAGATGTTGAAGCAGAAGATCTTTGCTGTCTGCCTGAATAAGGCAGTCGTCCAAATAGGGGTAAATCTGGATCCCCTGAAGTCTGCAGTAAGCCACTACCGGTGCCAGGCACTTGGTGAAGACTCTGGGCGCAGTAGATAAACCAAAGGGCAGAACAGAGAATTGAAAGTGCCTCGAACCTGCCTTGAACCTGAGGAATTTCCTGCGTTCTTGTCTGATGGGAATATGTAAATAGGCTTCCTTTAAGTCCAATGTCACCATCCAGGCGTCCTGAGAGAGCATTGGAATTAGCTGTTGCAGAGTAAGCATCTTGAACTTTGGAATTTCCAAAAGGTGTTTAACACAGAAAGGTCCAGAATAGGTCTCCAAGAGTTTTGTTTTCTGGGAACCAGAAACAGTCTTGAATAAAACCCTTTTCCCATTTCCGAGAGTGGAACAGGCTCTATGGCTCTCATGGCCAGAAGAGCATCCACTTGAGTTAAGGCCTCTGACCATTGAAGTTTTGGCAGATCTGGCCAACCGTGAGTCCTTGGCAAAGTGTGAAAGTGGAATTTGTAACCTTTTAAAATCACGTCCAATACCCATCTGTCCTGGGTAATCTGAGTCCAATTTCTGTAAAAAGAGACAGTTTTCCTCCGAGAGGCGTCCAGGTGAAGGGGTCCTGAAGCCCAACCAAGAGAGTCATTGAGTTTGCTTTCTTTGAGATTGGGATCTGTCTTCTCCCCTTCTAGGTGAAGAAGCAGTCCATTGTCTAGATCTGTAAGAGGCCTGGCCTTGACCACGACCTCTGCAGTGCCTATATCTTCGCCTTTGAGGCCTGTCAGACGTGGGAAAGGACCAATTTGTAGAGGGCCAATTCCTGGAAAATCTAGGAGGCTGAACTTGCAAGAAATCTTTTACAGTCTGCATAGACTTTGCCTTTTCCTCCATCTTTTTAATAACTTCCTCAGCCTTAGAACCAAAAAGAACATCTTGTTGAACAGGGGCATCTAATAACTTAGCCTTAACCTGTTCAGGCAAACTTTGTTCACGAAGCCAGGCATGTCTCCTAATAACAGTACCAGAGGCAGCAGCCCTGCAAGAAGCATCCAAAGCATCAAAACCACAATGCAAGCTATGCTTGTTAACCTGTTCAGTAGCATGCAAAACATCCTGAAGTTCCTTATCCTCTGTACAAGCAGGAAGGGAAGCAAGCTTTTGCTTTAAAACAGACAAAAGAAATTGCTGATATTTAAACATATGAAACTGGCAATTTAAAGCCCTTACAGACAGGGTAGCAGAAGTATATACCTTTTTTCCCCACCTGTCTAAAGCACGAGAATCCTTCTCAGAGGGAATAGGATTTTTAGAAGTAGCAACCTTAGCAGCCTTAGAGCCCTGAGAAATAGTTTCAGGATCCATGAGAAGGGTTTTTAAATAAAAATAAATGAGAGTCAGGAACCCTATAAAATCTATCAGGCTTAGAAGGAGCAGGAGGCATGGAATCAGGATTCAAATTAGCCTCAGAAAAAGCATCATCTACAATGTCCAAAACAGGAGGGATAGCTAAAGGCCTATGCTGAGGAAGAAGAAGAAATTCTCTAAGCCTCTTCTTGGAAGCAGAATATTCCTGTCCTTCCCAGTGAAAATGTTCCCTCATCTCATGCAGGTTTTCCCCAAAAGAAAAATCCTCAGGCGGAGAGGCCGAGGGTAAAGAGTCCTCAGCATCCGAATCCTCATAAGGGGGAAAGGAATAGTCCTGATCTGAGGAAGAAACAGAAGATACAGAAGCCTGGTCAGAGGAATCCAGAGTAACATCCTGTTGAGGCCTTTTCTCAGGAGGGGGGTGAGAACCCCTAATCATTGTAAGCAAATCTTCAGCCATCCTCAATAATTGCTTTTGTGTCTTGGGAGTGGATTCAGAAGCAGCTTGAGCTGGAACTTTAGACTTAACAGGAGTCTTTGTCTTTGCCTTTGCCTTTGAAATTGTAATGTGAGTAGGCCTGAAAACCCCCTCAGAAGCCGGTACCTGCACAGCGGTTCCGGACCCATCTGAAGGAGCGACGTCCGAAGGTCCTGCAGCAGTTAAAATAGTGGGCCTTGATGGCTCCCCATGGGAGTCCGTATCGGCCATCGGTTCAGAAGTGGCGGACGACAGGGGCTGCAAAAGCGCCTCACTGACGACAGCCGAACCGGACGCTGGCTCCAGCTGCAACGAGTCCTGTTTGGACCTCGGCGGCCTGTCTTTGTCTTTGCGCTTCTTTTGGACTCTGGTAGTGTCCGACGACATTCTATAATTGAAGCGTCTGCCAAAATAATTTAAAGCCCAATCGTACCTGCGCTTGATAGTACGAGAGTTGAACCTGGCACAGAACCGACAACAAGAAACGTCGTGGTCAGGGCCTAAGTAAGGTAGACAGTAAGAGTGGAAATCTTTATGAGGTATTTGTTTCCCACACGCTATACAATTATTAACTTTTTCTGACATCGGAGGAACAAGAAAAGATACCAACGGGTACTTAGCTTTGAGAAGAGAAGTAAGAACTTCGGACCGACAACAACCAAATACGCTGTTCGATAATCGCCAACCAACGGCTTGCGAGCTGCTTTCCACCGCACGGCAAGAAAGACTGGAGAAGATGGCGTCGGCTGAGGGCTATGTACCAAAGTGTACTGACGTCAGGGTACTAGCCTATACAGCCGACGCCGGACCCAGACTTTGGGATTCTGGCCGACCTCGGGCTGCCTGCCGGCAGGAGCACCCTACAGTTATGACTGCAACAGTGAAACACGAAGAACATCTGCTTAAGCAGTGGATGAGAAGAGGGGTGGTTCTGTGTTATAATGAGCTGAAATGGCTGAGGCGTGAATTTTTATGGAGGAAAAGGACAGGCCCTTGTGAAGCATCTCAGTTAGGTATTGTAAAATCTGAGGTAAATTGGGCACTGCTGTGCTCATCCCTTGAGACTGGTTCCAGGCACAGAATCTTTTCCATTTTTCAGCATAAGACTTTCTAGTACTAGGCCTCATTGCCTCTAAAATGATATCCATCACTGGTTTACTGAGGGATGGTACAGGAGAAATTATGTAATTAGCCAGGCTGCTAGGTTCAGTGTTTGAAGCTGAGGTTGCAGAATCTGGTTCGCCTGCTGAGACAATAGAGGAGGAGTCTGAGGCAGGTGCCAAGGGGCCAACAGTGACACTGCGCAAGAGGGGGTACCAGTGTTGGCGTGGCCAGTCTGGTGCAATCAAAATCGTCCTTGGTTTGTCTTGTTTGATCTTTAGTAGTACTTCGGAGAGCAGAGGCAGAGGAGGAAAGGCATAAACTGATAGGTTTTTCCATCAGAAGGACAGAGCATCCACTTTCCAAACTTGTTTGTGGGGAATCCTTGTGCAAAATTTGTCCAACTGATAGTTCTGGGAAAGGCAAACAGATCTATCTCTGGGCTCCCCCATTTGCTTGTCAACATGTTGAAAATCCTTGATTCCAGTTTCCATTTGTGTGGGTCTATGAGGTTTCTGCTTAGTTAGTCTGCCAGTGTATTTAGATTTCCTGGCAGGAACTGAGCTTGTAGATGCACTTGATAGCTCAGGGCTGTGTTCCACAATGCCATGGGTAGTCTGCAGACAGGGTAAGAATGTGTACCCCCCCTGCTTGTTTATGTACCACATAACAGTGGTGTTTGTCAGTCTTTACCATTAATTGTCCTGGATGTGGTCCTTGAAGGCTGTCAGAGCATTCTGTACAGCTAACATTTCTTTTTGATTGATATGCAGGTGGATTTGATTTGAGTTCCATTTGCCATGAATGCACTTCCCTGCCAAATGAGCCCACCATGCATAATCTGATGCATCCGTTGTTAACGTTTGGGCGGCAGGGGGTGTTGTGAATGGTAGTCCCTTCTTTTGGTGGCAGGCCTCTGCCCACCAAAGAAACTCTAGGCGTAGGCAAGGTATAATAGGAATCATTGCTTCTAGATCCTGAGAATGTTGACACCATAGGCTTTTTAGATACTCTTGTAGTTTCCTCATATGCAGTCCTGCATATGGAATTAGAAGAATGCATGAGGCCAGGAACCCCAAGGCTTGTAGTATTTGCCTTGCAGATAATAGGGTTTTTGTGGCCACTTGTTTGAAGTAGGTTGTCAAATAAATTAGTTTCTCTGGCGTGAGGTAAGTAATCTGGGAAGTTGCATTCAAGCTTGCTCCCAGGAATATAATTTGTTGACAGGGTACCAGGTGTGATTTCTTTACGTTTATGATGTACCCCAGACAAGTCAACACCCTTTGAACGAAGGCCAGATAATTCAAAAGTATGTCCTGGCTTTCTGCCTGAATTAAACAATCCTTCAGGTATGGGTATATTTGAATATTTCTTCACCTGCAAAATGCAATGACTGGGGCTAGGCACTTTATGAATACCCTGGGCGCAGTAGATAAGCCAAAGGGCAGTGCAGAGAACTGGTAGTGATTGTAGCCCGCTTTGAAGCGTTGGTATCTTCTGCAAGATTCCCTGATTGGGATGTGCAGGTATGCCTCCTTTAAATAGAGTGTTACCATCCAGGCATCTTTTCCTAGCATAGGAAGCAACTGGTGAAGAGTCAGCATCTTGAATTTTGGATTTACCAAAAAGGTGTTTAGAGTAGACAGGTCAAGAATAGGACGCCAAGAATGGTCTTTTCTGGGTACCAGGAAAAGTCTTGAGCAGAAACCTTGTCCTTTTTCCTCTTCTGGTATAGTTTGAATAGCTTTTATGTTTAAAAGAGAAAGTATTGGCTTTTGAGACTCTGCCCACTGATTTGGGGGTAGATCTGGCCAACCTTTTGTATTTGGTAACGTGTGGAAATGAAATCTGTATCCTTGGGACACTACATTTAAAACCCATTTGTCCTGGGTAATGAGTTCCCAATTTCTGGCATGCAGACCAATCTTTCACCCTAAAGGAGCATTCAGTAGAGAAGTGCTTGGAAGTTGTACAATCAAGTCATTGAGACAGTTTTCCATAGGGAGGAATCTTACTACTCCCAGATTTGGGAGCGGAAGCCCCCCACTGCTTAGTCTTGTGTGTACCCTGGGACTGAAACCTGGGGTTTCTGCTGTGTCTGGGTTTGGCTTGAGAAGACATGGAAGGGGCCGGAAAGGACCAATTCTTAAAGGGCCAATACCTGCTAAATCTTGGAGGCTGAACTTGTAAGAAATCTTTAACAGTTTGCATAGATTTAGCTTTAGCTTCCATCTTTTTAAGAACTTCCTCAGCTTTGCTGCCAAAAAGGCGGTCCGGATTTAAGGGAGCATCCAACTGTTTAGCTTTAACATGGTCAGGAAAAGATTGCTTCTTAAGCCAAGCATGCCTTCTGAGTACAGACGCAGTGACAGCAGCCCTGCAAGAGGCCTCTAAAGAATCAAACCCACATTGCAAAGTATGTTTTCCAAACTGTTCAGCAGAATGCATTATTGTAATTCCTTATTTTCAGCACAGTCAGGAATCAACATAATTTTCTGTTTAAGTAATCCAATAACATGTTGTTGATACTTTTAACACATATGAAACTCTGACAGTTTAAGACCCTAATGGCCAAGGTTGCAGAAGTGTAAATTTTCTTAACCTATCTATCCAGTGCCCTGGAGTCTCTATCAGAAGGAGTGGGGTTTTTGGCAGTAGAAGCCTTAATGCCCCTGGGTCCCTGTGAAATGGTCTCTGGATCTGCAATAGGATTTTTAAAAAGGAACTTGAGAGAGTCAGGAACCCTGTAATATCAGTCAGGTTTTCTGGGATCAGGAGGTAAAAAAAATCAGGGGCCAAACTAGATTCCGAGAAGGCATCATCAACAATGTCTAGTACAGGAGGCATATGCTCTCTATGAGTGTGCAAGGTTTCACTAAAGGAAAAATCCTCCGGAGGAGAAGCAGAGGGAATAGAGTCCTCTGCATCAGAATCCTCATAAGTAGACAAGGGTAAATCCAAATCATCAGAAGAATCAGAAAAATCAGAATCTTGGTCAGAAGATAAACAAACTCAGTCCTAGGCCTCTTGGAAGGGGGTGTCTGGCTTCCCCTGATTAAAGTTATAAGATCTTCAGCCACCCTTATTTGTTTTTTAGGCATAGAGGCCTGAACATGCAGCCTGGGCATCAGTTTTCTAGACAAAGTTCGAGGTTTAGGCCTCGAAGAAGGAAGCGTTGGTTTAAAATGCAAGTCTGTAGGCCTGAATACACCCTCAGAAGCCGGTGCCTGCACAGCAGCTCCGGACCCATCCAAGGTAGAGGCATCTGCAGGTTCCACAACTGAAGCATCTCGCGGCATACCGGACTCAGAATGGGTCTCAGAGGCCTGCGAGTCAGAAGTAGCGGGTATCAGGGGCTGCGAAAGCTCCTTACTGAGTACCAGCTAACTGGCGACTGGCTTAGGCGAAGTGTCGGCAGTTTTGGACCTAGACGGCCTGTCTTGGTCTTTATCCTTGCACTTTTTAGGAATACCGGTAGTCAAATGGCTTACCGACATTTCTGGATAATTGAACAGAGAACAGAAATATTTAGAGGCAAAGATATACAGACGATGGATAGTGCGTTGATTGAATAAGGCACAAAATCGAAAGCAAGGTACTTCGTGGTCAGGGACTAGGCAAGGAATACAGTATGAATGAAAATCTTTGTGAGGTATTTGCTTTCCACAAGTAATGCAATTATTAACTTAACTGGGAAAAGCCGAACGACAAACAACTGACATCAGTAAGGAGCAAGAAAAGTTTCCCCAACAAAGTACTTGGCTTTAGTTGAAGACTTCGGTTCTGAAACTCGAAAACGAAAATTTCAGGAGTCGGCCGACCAGCACTTGTGAACTGCTTCTGCTTCGGGCACCGCACGGCAAGAAAGACTGATGTAATGGTGTCAGCTGCATGTTTTATACCCGATGACCTGACGTCATGTAAGAAGGGACAGCAACCAACGCAGGACCCAAGACTTTGTTATTCAGGCCGACTGAGGGCTACTGCAAGCAAATAACCCAAAAGTGATGACTGCAACAGTGAAACACGAAGAACATCTGGTATGCCCATCTGTCAGACGCATATTCTGACTAAACTTGTTGCATTTCTTGAAACCCGAAGGTTTCGACTCTTTGGGATCCTTTGACATATACACACAACAACCAAAGAAAAACAGATTAACAGTAACATTCTCAAGTCTTTTTTTTTTTTTTTTTAAATATGTTTTCAACCAAGTAAGCAAGGGAAACAAGAAATTTTCTAACTAAAATGAACTACTCCTGTCAACAGGGAAAAGTTAAGGAATAAGGAAAAAATGATAAAGGGGTATGACTCTCTAAGTTAAATGGGCCGCAGGAGCCTTCTAATGTAAAACAAGCTACTCTAAGATATTAGCCAAGGCTGCTAACTAAAAACGAGCCTGGAAGCCGGGATAGGGAAGGTTCAATACAACAGGCCTAGAGAAAGACAATGGCCAACACAAGAACCAGCGAACTATGCAAACACTTCTAAAAAGGTATCTCAAAGGTTGAACAACAGTAAATATTAAGTTTTATCAAAATGGCAAAAAGGAGCAAATATATATAAAAACTATTTCCACTTAGCCAGAGCCTGCATGGAAGTCACCTGATCTTTAGAGACAAACGAGAGCTGGGTAGTCTTCCCTGAGCATCATGGGATAGGGTATAGCCACGAGCCAGTGGAAGCTCTCAAGCTCTTGAATAAGACAGAGTCAGTTCCGAACCCAACCAGCAATGAATGACGGTGAGACAGGACAACATAACATCCACTAGTTTGACTGTATCCGTGACCGTTTCTTGGTGCCTTTTATATAATGGTCATGGGACTGTGTTTTTTTTTTCTTTTTAATGCCGCCAGGAATCTCAGTTCTCACTTAATGTTCAAAGAAATAGGATTTATGTATGTAAGCCAAACTCTAGAAAAATAAGTATTAAAGCTTTAAACAGAAGGACTGCAAAGTTTGTAAACTCAGTGAAGGGTAGGCAACTTAACAGTTCAAAAAGAAAGGAAGACTGTTAGGAGACAAAGGGTACAGTGGACAAGAAATATGATTTCTTAAAAGATTCTCAGGGAATACAGTGTTCCAAAAAAATGCCAAGATAACAAAGGGTATAAGCAGTGAGATTACAATAGCAGAGGATGCAAAGAACCAATGTTGGGACATATAGCACTGTCAAGGATGCATTAGTCAAATATCCAAGTGAGACCTGGGAGGAGCGTATGAAGTACTATGAACCAAACTGACGGCGCCTATGACATCCAAGGAAATTTGTACAGCACAGAAAGAAAATGTGCAAAGTAAAACCTCAGGTAGCAATGGTTTACCAAAAGCAGTACGGAGGGAAAATAAAGAGAAGGTGGTTCTCATATCACTTGGGAGCATTCAGTAAAGTTGAAGAAAATAATGACACCTCAATCATGGTAGCAAACTATCCTCCAGGAATGTTCTGCCAAAGAAGGGTAAGCACCAATGTCTGCTGTCCACCTTCAAAACAATACCATATTCAACTATAATTACAAACTACTTCTACAACAGCAGCAATGTTAGGTAAATGTATAATGGAGTAATGTTAAATTATGAGGCTTTAGATCATTAGACATTTGACAATACATTAAAATGTTTACTCAAGAAGGTTGCGCCAGAGAAAGAAGTGATAATAGTTTGAATGAAGAGAAGACATTCATTTGAGTACTATGGCACTTCTTGAGAAACTTTGAAGTGTTTGGATTTTCAAATGAATTTCGGGACATCATCATGGCAATATATTCAGCAGTTTACATAAGACTAGTGGTGATCTCTAGCATGCCTTAAAATTATGACAAAGGACCAGGTCGGTGGTGTCCTTTGTTGGCAATTTTACTTGTTATACATCTAGAGTCACTGGCTGCTATGATATAAAATCTGTTATAAAGGGTGTACAAAACAGGGAGTAGCAAGGTAGAAATCGTTACTTTGCTGATGACCTAATGACATACTTGACAAGAACCGAACAAGAATTCAATATTCTTTTTTCAAACCAGCAAACATCTGATACATTTTTGAGTTATAGGATTAACAGAACCAACACTATAACAGTGCCAATAAACTCTTTACCACTGCAAATACCAAGATAAGAATATTGGTTCCATCCAGAAATATTCCAGCATTAAATGTAGGCGAGCTTTGCTTGGAAATTAGTATAGGCCTTTGCAGTCAAAATCTTTGAGGACTTAAAAGACTGAAATCTAACTCCAGGAGAGGGAAAATTATAAGATGCAACCATACTAATAAAAAGAAGACAAGAGCTTATTTTTTTTTCTGTTGCCTTTGCTAAAATTTTCACTTCTTCCCAACTGATACCCCTGGTCAATCTTTTAGTCTTTCACTTGTACCTTTTTCACTTGAAAAAATAAACACACAGTCTATCTTTAAACCATTCCTGAATTAAGCAATCTATAAAGGAGGGAATAATGACTGGTGCCATATCATAACATTAACTATACGATTCTGTTCTAAAGCAGTGACTTCAACCAATGTTCAATGGAAATATTCAAAGATGCACTCAGTAAGGGGGATATAATCAAATTTACAGACCCTAAATAAAACAAAAACATGTCCTTCCTATGTTCACATGGGTTTCCTTTCAGGTGCTCTGGTTTCCTCTCACATTGCAATGACATGCAGTAGATGGACTTGGCACTATAAATCGGCTAAAGGTGCAAGTGTACATGCAATTGTGTGGTATGGAATAACAACCACAGCAGGGCTAGCCACCCAGCAGTGTGAACGCTGGTACTAGAGAATTGTTATTGTTGAAGTGACACCCCCACCTCATGTGCAAAAATGGGAAAAGGGGTTATGGATGGATAAAGACACAAATTCATTGCATGACTCTTATCTGTTAATATCCCATGTTTGGTTAGCATTCTTCAGTGGACTGCCGCGTTGCTGCAGTGGTTAGCATTGTCGCCTCACAGCAAGAGGCTCTCCGGTTCGATCAAAGGCTGGGGTGTCTTCTTGCGGAGTCTGCATGTCCTCCCTGTGGTCGTGTGTGTTTCCTCCGGGTGCTCCTGTTTCCTCCCACATCCCCAAAGACATGCTGCAAGTGGATTGGATGCGCTAAAATTGGCCCTAGCCGTGACTGCTTGTGTATGTGTGTGTGTGTGTGTGCGTGTGCGTGTGTGCGCCTTCCGTGGAAGGCTGGGCACCGGGCTGGCAACTCGACACTGTAAAACTCCACTGCCAATCAAGAGCGGACAAGGTGATCCGCTGTGGTGACCCCTAACAAGGAAAAGCCGAAAGAGAGAGAAATGTTAGCATTCTTCAGTCCCTTTACTTCATATCCCATATTTGTGTTGGCAGGGCTGGTGTTAGCATTTTGGGGGCCCCCAGCAAAAAAACAAGTTGGGGCCCACTGAGCACTTCCAGTCTAAGTATCACCATGTCACTGGCTGATTTCCTATCCATCCTTTTAGCTCATGCTGCAAACTTTTAGGAGTAGTTATAATGCTCTTACATTACAAGCCTGTATATCGCAATATGTTGGCCCATCTCACAAAAGGACATCCACAGTTATTGGCATTTAGATGTAATGACGACACATTACAACTCTATGTACACTGCTGGACTTAGGTGAAATTGTGCCCTGGGGGCACTACCTACTGTTTCAGTCCCTCTAAAAAAAACATGCATACATCCTCCAGTGTTCCCCTCTGTTTCTCCCAATCTTGGGTTGCCAACACCATGCAAGTTACTTTTTTCTTCAGTTACTCACATTTTACTTTTCTCCCCAGCTTTTTCAAAGAAGCCATGACTTTAATATGTGCTCAAGTGCTTAAGTCTTTTTTTTTTCTTTTTGCAAAACCTTTTCATCCAATGATGGCTTGAACAGAAATTATGGTTAAAGAAAGAAATTCAGTGTTGCTGTTCAGCTTTAGTTTTCCTTGCATCCTTTCAACACACCTTTCCTGACCAAGACAGCACAGTAATAACTGTTTAGGAAATAACTCAATTAAACCACTGCCCCAGAAGCCATAGTAGCTATAGATGGTCTACAATACATTTTAAAGCATTTCCCAACCTTTTAATCCAACAGTAACCTAAACAAAATTCATGAGTAAGAAAAAGAATTGCAGTTTTACTTTTTTCTTTCAATGAAGACATACGTTGTGCCCAAGGCTTAATGCTCAAAGATGACAAAACAGTAGCTCACAATAAACTAACAAGCGAGTTTGTTGCGAAAATACACAGATCCTGTCTTGGAATACTGCCTAATCCCCCAAAAAAGCATTCACTCCTGTGCATCCCTCTGGTGTTAGACTGAGATGAAAGCAAATCACATGGCCACAGTCATGTATTTCAAGTGACTGCTGAAATATATATATATATATATATATATATATATACATAGCATGTCTCCTCACTCCTCAACGCTAACCCCTAAAGGCAGCCACCTGTATACATGCCTGATGTGTGATTGTGAGGAAAATGGGTGCGTTTGATAGCAGAGGCCATTATCAGTTTTATCCTATCAGCGTCATATCACAGCCTTGTTCTGGTTAAAGAGCATAATCAGAAAATTAAATAATTTTTATGTCCTCATTTTTTCCCAACCAGAAACAGCTTTTGTGGGGCCCCCACACCGTCAAGGATGAATAAGGGACCCACCCCCATATCCATTTATACAGTCCTGGGAGTGGGAGGCCAGCAGATTCCTAGAAGATCTAAGTGTATGAATGTTCTGTGATATATTTTGTGCCTTGCTTTTAAAATAATTAGAAGTTATGTACTCACCATAACGTTCCATCTGAGTAGGTGACTTCATTCGGATGCAACCTGTGGGTATCGGATCCGACCTCGGATCCGAGCCGGCAATTCAAAAGCTTAGGCTCCGAGCTCCTAGCTCCTCCCTCTTACCCATAACCCCTTGCCAAGCCCTGACTGACCTCAGATTGAGTTTGCCTCAAAATACTGACAACAGTACACGAAAAAACAGCATAAATACTCGCTCTATAAAGGTCAGGGGGATGGAGGGGGGGATGGTTGCATCGAATGAAGTCACCTACTCAGATGGAACGTTATGGTGAGTACATAACTTCTAAATCTGAAGTAGGAAGACTTCATTCGTCTGCAACCTGTGGGACAGAGTCCCCAGCTACCTGAATCTTGGGCGGCCGTCATAGAAGGATGTTTCGGAGCACCGCTGAGCCAAAGGATGCTCTTCCTCTAGAAACAACATCCACCTTATAATGAGAAATAAAAGTATGAGGCGAGGCCCAAGTAGCTGCAGCAGATATCATCCAATGATACACGGGACTTAAAGGCGGCTGACGTGGAAACTGCCCTAGTAGAATGAGCCGTAACCCTCTGAGGAGCAGGTCTACCTGAAGTGTCATATGCCTGCAGAATACAATTAGCAATCCACTTAGAAAGTGTGACTTTAGATACTGCTTTACCCAGAGCAAATTTAGCAAAGGAACGAACAGCTGATCTGATTTCCTGTGACCAGCTGTTCTGTGAATATAAAAACGTAATTGTCTATGAACATCCAAGGAATGCAATTTGTATTCTCCTTTGTTTGAGTACTTGGGAAAAACACAGGTAAATTGATTGATTGGTTAATATTAGATTCAAAAGAGACCTTCGAAGAAAAGATGGATTGGTCCTGAGGCACACCCTATCAGGGAAGAAAGAAAGGTAAGGCTTGACGATAGAGCCTGAAGCTCAGACACTCTTCTGGCTGAAGTGATAGCTACCAAGAAGGCAGTCTTCCAGGAAAGGTACTTTAGATCTGTAGAAGCTGCAGGCTCGAAGGGAGGAGCAGTAAGGGCTTGCAGAACTAAAGACAAGTCCCAAGGTGGTACAACCTCCTTGACTGGAGGCCTCAACAAAAAATCCCTTTGAGAAAGGTTTTGCATAATTTCACCGTCATGAGGGGAGCTGTCTCATGACCAATGTGATAATGCGAGATAGCTGCCAATTGTACCTTAATCGTGGAAGAACTTGCCCCTTGATGAAAGAGGTCTGTTAAAAATCCAGCACCGCTGACATAGGTGCCGAGAAAGGATCCAAAGTTCTCTGTACCGCCCAAATAGAGAATCTCTTCCATTTACTCCGATAAACCTGCCTGGTGGAAGGTTTATGAGCTGCCACTAAGATGGCTTTGACCGGTGATGAGATACCGGGAGTCCTAATCAAGGATGGAACTGGAGCAGCCAAGCTGTCAATTTCAGGGTGTGCAGATTGGGAACCGAAATTCCCAGAGGGTGGGAGATGAGATCCGGAATTGGATCCAGAATCCAGGGTGGACTGATTTTGTGAGACCATACGAAGGGGAACCAGGGTTGACGAGGCCAGAACGGGCAATGAGAATCATTCTGCTCCCAAACTGTTGGCTTTCTGCAGAAGCCTCTGCATCAGAGGAAGTGGAGGGTAGGCATAAAGGAGACCGGGAGGCCAAGCATGCACCAGAGCATCTCTCGGAATTCCCTGGTGGGGAAGCAGAGCGAAGAAATTGTCGATTTGGCGTTTGAGGAGAGGCAAAAGATCGCAACAGGGTTGCCCCAAACGGCAAAAATCTTCTTCGCTACTTGAGGATTGAGAGACCACTCGTGAGGAGAAAGAATGGTGCGACTGAGATTGTCCGCAAGGATGTTGGACTATCCGGGAATGTGCGTTGCTACCACAAAGCGTTTGGTGGAAATTGCCCATTCCCAGTCTCTCATGGCCTCTCGACAAAGGGGTAAGACCTGGTTACTCCTGTTTGTTGATATACCAGACTACCGACATGTTGTCTGTCTGAATCGCAATAGTCCCTGAAGGAAGAACGTGGTGAAGTGCTTGCAACGCTAGGAGCACCGCCCTCATTTCCAGGACATTTATATGCAATGACGTCTCTGTGGGATTCCACATGCCTTGGACAATCTTTCCCGCAGAATGCCCCCCCCCCCACCCGAGGCAAGAAGCGTCCGTGGTCACTGTGGCTCGGGGAAATGCAGCACAAAAAGGTCTCCCTGACAAGGGCTCCGGAGAAAGAAGCCACCAAAGAAGGGAGTCCCTGCACGCCTTGCTGACAGCAATCGGAACATTGAGAGAGGAGCAAAGAGGGGACCACTGAACCTGAAGGGTCCATTGAAGAACCCGCATGCGTAAGCGAGCATGAATGAGAAGCGGAATAGCTGCCGCCATAGAACCTAGGGCCCTCAGGACCGAAGCTGCCATTGGAGATGGTTGCAGGACCGCTGCCACATGACACTTCAGGTTGGCAATTCTGTCTGGAGTGAGGAAGGCTCGCATTGATCTGGTGTTTAGTCTTCCTCCTATGAAATCTATAGCTTGTGTGGGGTGCAGTAAAGATTTCTCCCAGTTGATCGTGATGCCCAGCCTTGGGGCTAGTTGAAGAAAGTAGTCCCTGGCTGAGCACAGAAGATGCCTTGATGATGCCGTCAGGAGCCAGTCGTCCAGGTACGGAAAGACCTGTAATCCCTGGAGCCTCAGGTGGGCCGCTACCACTGCTAGCACCTTGGTGAACACCCTGGGGGCTGAAGTGAGACCAAAGGGGAGGACCCTGAACTGATAATGACTGGCTCCCAGCCGGGCGAAGAAACCTCCTGGAACGTCTGTCCATGCAAATGTGGTAGTACGCGTCCTTGAGGTCGATGGAGCACATCCAGTCGTTCTCCCTCAAGAGGGGAAGTATAGATTGGAGGGTGACCATCCGGAACTTTTGCTTTGTTACTGACAGGTTCAGCTGGGAAAGGTCTAAGATTGGTCTTAGGTCCCCCGTTTTCTTTGGCACCAAAAAGAACCTGGAGTAAAACCCTAATCCGGTTTGATCTAGGGGGACGCGCTGGATGGCTCTTTTTCCTAGCAGCTGTTCGATCTCGACAGCTGCCGCCTCCCTTTGGTCGGGTGGAACATCTGGGAGGCTGCGAGATCTGGGAACCTTGTATAGGGGAATAGAATAACCTCTGGATATCACACGAAGCACCCAATGGTCTGTTGTGATGGACTCCCAAGAAGTCAGGTGCCTCGAAAAACGCCCCCCGACTGCCTCCAGAGACGGACAGCCGGGCAGCCCTTCAGGGCTGCTGCGTGGGTCTATCAGAGAAAGGTTCTCTGGACCCAAAGTTGCTAGAAGCCCCCCTGCCTCTAGGACGGCGACCTCCCCGTCCTCCTCTGCCACGGAAGGACTTGTTATCCGGAGCAGGTTGGGACTGCTGCGATTTCCGGAACCACATCTTCTTCTGTCCCTTTTGGTTCTTAGAGAAGGACCTCTGGGGAGCTGAAAAGCGGACTCCGACGGCAGACAGCGTCTTCCCGTCCTTTTCGCTCTGGACTAATGTTTCGCAAACAGTCTTGCCAAACAAGGCAGAACCATCGAAGGGGGCATTCGCGAAGGTCGCCTTGAAGGGCTCTGCAAAATCACAGTGGCGGAGCCAGGCCTGTCGCCTCATGACTAGGCCTGCTCCGCTGGCTCTAGCGACTCCCTCAGTAGCGTGAGAAAGCAGCCGCATAGATGTATTGGAAACTGATCTGAGAGTGGCCATTCGGGTGGAGTGTACTTGTTTATCCTCACTCGACATGGACTCTGGGGGAGATGCAGCGTATTCTTTAATCAGATCCCGCTGCATCCTAATGACATGTGCCATGTAGTTCAGCGCTCTCAAAGAGAAGGTTGCTGAACTGAAAACTCGCTTCCCAATGCGATCCATCGAGCGGGACTCCTTGCCCGGAGGATGCATAGAGGGACTCTCCTGGGCCAATTCCTCTTCGTGGCTGCAGCCATCATCATGGCATCTACTGGGGGGCCCTTGCTCCAGTGAGTGCGGTCCGCCGGAGGGGAAAGGATGCGGTCAGGACGCTTGGGTACAGGCTCAACGGTGTCCGGATCCTTCCACGCTCTGATGGATATAAGATCCACCAGAGGGTCAGCAGGAGGGGACACCCAAGAGGTAGATGGGCCCGCCTCGAATGCCTCCAAGAACACAGACTCGTCCGAGGAAGCCTTGGGGGCAGACCACCCCCCCCTGATCCTTAACATCTCCATAATGTCTCCAAATGAGACGTCTTCAGGGGGTGACCTTGGGGAGCCTTCCCCTTCATCCAAATCTGTGTCTTCGGTAACAGACTCTGGGGAGTCCATGTGCCTCCTTTTGCACTTGTGCTTCCGAGGTACTTCATCGGGGGGGCTGTCCGAGGAGTACTCTTCCGCAGTTGGATGTTCCAAGGGAACCACTTGGGACATCGAGGCGGGCTGTCCCTGGGAACGGCTGGTGGGGGCCTGGCCCAACTGCAAGGGAGTGCGGGATGGGGCCGTGGCAGGGACCGGGGGTCCGGACGTCCTCAACAGTGCCCTTTCCACTACGTCGAAGGCCGAGGGGGAGCCAGCTTCTCTAAACCCGAGCCGACCCCCACGGATCCGACGACGGATCGGAGTCGAGCCGAACCGCCGGATCCGAGACCGTGTGCTCCGACCTGACGGAGCCGAAGACACACCAGCTCCCTCGATCCGAGGCTCGGTCCTCGGCTCCGAGGTCGGGTCCGGCACCGAAGCACTCAAGGGATGGGACGGATCCGAGGTGCGCCGACCTCGGATCCGACCCACGCCGGATCCAAGTCTGCCGGCGCCGACAGCTCGAACCCGTGGTATGGGTCGGAGAAGGAGCCAAAGGCGAAAAGGTCGGCCCTCCCGGATGGGGGGGGCTAGTAGCACTCCCATTTGCATTTGGGCCTGGATGAATTACCTCATCATCCGGTCCATATCAGCTTCACTCATGGAAAAAGTTGACCTGGTGGAGGCCACCGAAGCGGACCTAGAGAGCCGCCTCGGAGACCTCGTAGAAGGGCTAGCCTCCTCCTCCTCGGGCCCAGGAGAGAACCGAGGGGAGTGGAGCCGAGGAGGAGGAAAGCTAGAAGGCACAGGGGAGGCCCGCTTAGATGGAGGAGCCGAAAGTACAGTTTTGTACCTACCATAAATGTAGATGTTCGAAGATCCACATTGCTGCAGTCCTTACACTTGGGTAGTCCGCTGTCCTCGGTCGGCCCGAATATCAAAGTATAAGGCTGACGTCGGTCAAGGCGCATTTGACTGACATCAGGACGTCAGGGTACAAATGCGCATGACCGACGTCATATCCTCAGTCTTTTCTTGCCCCAGATGTCAGAAGACCCTAAAAATAAAGGTCAAAACCAAAAGACAGCAAACAAACAACCAACCATCCTAGCACTAAAAATATGTACAATATATACAATATACATCATATTGACAACCCAACCCACACAACCGCCTCTAACTACAGAGGGAAGGAGGGTGGGTAAATTGACTGCAGCAATGTGGATCTTCGAACATCTACATTTATGGTAGGTACAAAACTGTACTATGTTCTTCATCTCACATTGCTGCAGTCCTTACACTTGGGTAGAATCCCAAAGCAGAGGTAAGGAAGGATGGCCAAACTATAAGGAAGCAGGAGCTGCCAAAATGCCCTGCAAAACAGCAGTGGCAAAACCAGCCCTGGATTTAGAGTAAAGTGGTAGGTGATAATGCCTAGAGAAAGTATGCACTGAACTCCAAGTAGCTGCCTCCAAAATATCCTTAGTTGCCACCCCCATCAAAAAGCTGTCAAGTGGCAGTAGCCCTAGTGGAATGAGGCCTAATCCCAGCTGGAATCTCCTTGCCATGATGGGAATAACAGAAAGCAATGCAAAACCCAATCCACTTAGAAATAGTCTGTTTTGACACAGGCTTGCCCTGAGAACTCAAAGCAAAAGAAACAAATAACTGCTGAGACTGCCTGAACCCTTTAGTTCTGTCCAAATAATATCGCAACTGCCTGTGTACATCTAAAGTGTGCAAAATCTTTTCCCTTTACTTTGGGGATTTGCATAAAAAGTAGGCAAATGAATAGTTTGGTTTAAAGCCACACTAGAAACCACTTTAGGCATAAAGGAAGGATTAGTACGTAAAGATACCCTATCCTTATGGAAAATTAAGAAAGGCTCAACCGCCATAAGGGCCTGCAACTCAGAAACCCTTCTTGCAGAGGTAATAGCCAACAAAAAGCAGTCTTCCATGATAAAACTTTAATTCAGTAGTAGCTGCAGGCTCAAAAGGTTGTAGAGTGAGTTTCTCCAACACAAAATTGAGATCCCAAGCAGGAGTAGGAGCTCTTAGGGGGTCTTATATTCTTTGCCCTCTAAGAAATTGCTTGAACAAAGGATGAGAAAACAATGGTGGGTCACAATCATAGTGAGCGAAATTGCTGCAGCATGAACCTTAATAGAAGAGAAGGACAAACCTTTGTCCAGTAACTCAGTAAGATATTGAAGAGCCACACTTAAATTAGGCTCAGAAACATCAAAATCCTTTGCTGCACTCCAAAA
This sequence comes from Protopterus annectens, assembly GCF_019279795.1. Lineage (NCBI taxonomy): Eukaryota > Metazoa > Chordata > Ceratodontiformes > Protopteridae > Protopterus > Protopterus annectens. Next base: position 1,137,631,741 of record NC_056746.1, read on the forward strand.
TAAAAATCTCTTCCATTTATCTGTGTACACTTTCCTTGTACTAGGCCTTCTAGCTTCCAAAATAACATTCAAAACTTGCTGTGGAAGTGGAGGCCCACTATGGTTCAAAACAGAATATGCCAGGCTGTTAGGTGCAGAGAGTGAAGCTTGACATTGAGCAAATGACTGTCCTCCTGAGACAACAGGTGTGGAATCGAAGGCAAAGGCCATGGAGGCTTCCGTACCAGGCTTCTCAGTAATGGGTACCAATGCTGTCGAGGCCAATCTGGAGCTATCAAAATCATCCTTGGCTTGTCTTGTCTGGCCTTTAGTAGTACCTTTGGGAGGAGAGGCAGAGGCGGAAAGGCATACACATGAAGATTGCTCCAATTGAAAGAAAGAGCATCCACTTTCCAAGTCGTGGGATGAAACCTTTTTGTGCAAAACTTTGGCAGCTGGTGGTTTAGTGGAGAAGCGAACAGATCTATGTATGGAGTTCCCCATGACACTGTCAATTTCTGAAATACATGAGGATCCAATTTCCACTCGTGGGGATCCATAATTTGTCTGCTCAACACATCTGCTAAGGAGTTCTGTGCTCCCGGCAGAAACCTTGCCTGAAGATTTAGCTGTAAACTGAGAGCAGTCTCCCACAAAATCATTGCTTGCCTGCATAGAGGATAAGAATGTGTTCCGCCTTGCTTGTTGATGTACCACATGACAGTTGTGTTGTCTGTTAGAATCAACACCTGCCCTGGAAGAAGTAAATCCTTGAAAGCTATTAATGCAAACTGGACTGCTAACATCTCTTTCAAGTTGATATGTAGATGTTGTAGTCTGGCAGGCCACTTGTCTTGTATCCACTTTCCATTCAGATGAGCTCCCAAGCTTTGTCTGAGGCATCTGTCGTTAGAATCTGACTCGCCTCTGGCCGGGTCACAGAGAGTCCCTTGTTTAGGTGACATTCCTGAGCCCACCACAACAATTCCTTTTGAATGCAAGGTATTATTTGAATGACAGTGTCCAAATCCTGGCAGTGCTGTGTCCATACATTTTTGAGATACCATTGTAGCTTCCTCATATGCAGTTTGGCATTGGGAAGCACCAGAATACAAGATGCCATGAACCCCAAGGCTTGAAGGACTGTCCTTGCAGTCAGCCTGGACTGATGAGACAACTGATGAAAGTAAAGGGAAAGATTCTTTTGTTTGTCCGGGGTCAAAAAGGTCATCTGGGATGCTGTATTCAGTCTCACACCCAGAAAGCACATGTCCTGAGAGGGTACTAGACTGGACTTTATTTCGTTCACAGAATACCCCAGGCATCTTAGCACTGCTATCACATAATCCAAATGATGAAGCTCATCCCTTCCTTGAGCCAGAATCAGGCAATCGTCCAAATAAGGATAGATCTGTATTCCTTTAAACCTGAGGAAAGCCATCACTGGAGCCAGAACTTTTGTGAACACTCTGGGCGCAGTAGATAAGCCAAAGGGCAATGCAGAGAACTGATAATGAGAAGTCCCAGCTCGAAAACGCAGATACTTCCTGCAACTCAGTCTGATAGGAACATGAAGATAAGCCTCCTTGAGATCCAAAGTTACCATCCAATGATCTTTGCCCAGCAGAGGTAAAAGCTGCTGTAACGTCAACATTTTGAACTTGGGAATGTCCAGATAAGTGTTGAGGATAGATAAGTCCAAAATTGGTCTCCACGTGTTCCCTTTCTTTGGTACTAGGAACAGGCGAGAATAAAATCCTAGGCCCACTTCTGGCATAGGGACCGGCTGTATGGCCCCTATTTGGAGTAACAGAGAAATTTGCTTGTGAGCCTCTATTCTTTGTTGAGGAGGAACGTCTGGCATGCCTTTGAAAGGAGGCAAGGTATGGAAGTAAAACCTGTAACCGTGGTGTATGATATCCAATACCCATCTGTCTTGGGTAATTAAACTCCAATTTTCTTTGAAAAGTGCCAACCTTCCTCCCAAAGGTGCTGCCAGGCAGAAGGCTCTGGCAGCTGAAAAGGTAGGTCATTGGGTCTGTTTACGAAAGGACTGACCCCTGCCCTCACCAAGACTGTGCAGGAGAACTCCCTGTTCTAGGCCTGAAAGAGCCCTGAGCTCTGCCCCTACCACGTCTAGATCTACCCCTAGACTGGGAGTCATAAGAAGGATACGTCCACCCCTTAGTAGGCCAATTTCTACTAAACTTTGGAGGCTGAACCTGCAAAAAATCTTTAACAGTCTGCATAGACTTAGCCTTGTCTTCCATTTTCTTTAAAACTGCCTCAACAGGAGAACCAAACAACACATCAGATTGCAAAGGAGAATCTAAAATCCTTGTTTTAACATGGTCAGATAAATTCTGATCCCTCAGCCAGGCGTGCCTGCGAAGAACTGACCCAGTGGCAGCCACCCTAGACGAGGCCTGTACAGCATCAAAACCACATTGCAAAGAATGCTTACCCACCTGTTCAGAAACATGTACTAAATCTTGTAACTCTTTACAATCAATACCTTCCGCCAGAGCATCAACCTTAGACTTCAATTGTGAAAGGAGATAGTTTTGGTATTTCAACATGTGAAACTGGCAATTCAAAGCCCTCATAGCTAGAGTGGAAGAAGTATAAACTTTCTTTCCCCATCTGTCCAAGGCCCTGGCCTCTTTATCTGCAGGAACCGGATTCTTGACAACAGAAGCCTTAACACCTTTAGGCCCCTGACTAACAGTTTCTGGGTCTGCCCTAGGACTCTTAAAAAGATACTTATGAGCTTCAGGCACCCTGTAATACCTATCCGGTTTAACAGGAGCAGGAGGCAAAGAATCAGGATAAAGAGAAGCCTCTGTAAAAACATCTTCCACCACATCCAAAACAGGAGGTATAGCCAAAGGCCTATGCTGGGGTAAAAACAAAAATTCCCTAAGCCTTTTCCTGGAATCAGAGAAGTCCTGACCTTCCCACTTAAAATGCTCCCTCTCATGGAATGAAGAGTTTCTGAAAAAGAAAAATCCTCAGGAGGAGAAGCAGAAGGAGTAGAATCATCCACATCAGAATCAGAATAAGGAGAATACTCCTGCAAGTCTTCAGCCGAAGACTCTGAAACATCCGAAGCCTGCTCAAAACTCCCTAGCTCAGGCTCCACCCTAGGTCTCTTATCAGGAGGGGGCAAAGAACCCCTAATCAAAGTAATCAAATCTTCTGCCATTTTAAGCATATGCTTCTTGGGCACAGTTCCTGAAGAACTAGGGGTGACACCAACTGAAGCTAAACCTGGCCTGCCTCTGGGAGAAGCCTTGGAAACAGAAGGAGAGGGCCTAACCACCCTAGGAAGGGAGGGGAGTATAGTAACCTGAGAAGCCCCATCAGCCTGACCTGCCTCCTGAGAGGCCACATCCTGCAATAACAAAGTCTCTCCCTGGGATCCCAAAGAAACCTCCGGTGGAACCAGCGGCTCCACCGACACCTCTAAAGAACCGGCGTCCGGTACCGATGGTTCTTCTAGCCTAGGCTTAACTGCTTTGTCCTTGCGCTTCTTCGAAGAAGCGGGCGGAGCATCCGACGGCATTTTATAATTGCACCGCTTCCCGAAGACTAACCTGGCACAATCTAACCTTCTCTTTATAGTGCGCTTATTGAATCTAGCACAAGAGCGACACCCAACAACGTCGTGCTCAGGCCCTAAACAAGGAATACACAAAGTATGATAGTCTCTATGCGGTATCTGTTTCCCACAAGAAATACAATTATTCACTTTTTCTGACATCCGGTAAACCACTGAGGCAAGAAAAAACTAAAATATTCCCCAACGGGGTACTTAGCCAACTTTGACTCTGTCTGAAACTCCGAAATCGAAAAATTTCAGAACGCCAACCGGCACTTGCAATGCTGCTTCTGCATCGGACCATGCGGCAAAAAAGACTGAGGATATGACGTCGGTCATGCGCATTTGTACCCTGACGTCCTGATGTCAGTCAAATGCGCCTTGACCGACGTCAGCCTTATACTTTGATATTCGGGCCGACTGAGGACAGCGGACTACCCAAGTGTAAGGACTGCAGCAATGTGAGATGAAGAACATCTGAAAGTTTCGGCTCTCCGTTTGTGGTGCCTCTCCCTGTGCCTCTCCTTCTTCTCGCTCTCCCTAGAGGACTCTTTCTCCTCCGGCAACTTAGAGGGAGGTTGAGTCCCAGCCGGAGGGGGAGAGCCCACAGCAACAAGTTGCTGAGTAGAAGGGGCAGAAGCCGAAGCGGTGTCTGGAGGTAAAAGTCCCGCCAGCACCAGCTTCGACCGCCGCTCCCTCAAAGCCCGGGGGTTGAACCCTGCACAAATGGTACAACCAGATGACAGGTGTTCAACCCCAAGCATTAACTTGCAGTGTGGCCATCCGCTGGGGACAGCTTATGGCCACTCACATTTAGAGAAAACAGCCTTATGGGCTTCAGACATTATAAACCCTGAAGGCCTAAACAACACACACACCAAACTACGCAAAAACCCGTGAAATATTAAATAAAAAGAGAGAGGAAAGCCTAACACAATCAACACTAATAATATAAAGTAACAAAACAGAGAATTTTTAAACTTTTTTTGTCAGACAAACTTCTGTCACCAAAAAACGCCAGGAGCTCGAGAATCCGTCGCAACTTGAAAAGCGGCAAACGAAATCTGAGGTCAGTCAGGGCTTGGCAAGGGGTTATGGGTAAGAGGGAGGAGCTAGGAGCTCGGAGCCTAAGCTTTTGAATTGCCGGCTCGGATCCGAGGTCGGATCCGATACCCACAGGTTGCAGACGAATGAAGTCTTCCTACTTCAGATTTACTTGTTAACTGCATTTTTTGCTCATACCCAGAAGAAAAGTGTATGTGTCATGGCATTATTGGATGTGTGCACTGATAAAAATCAGGGATATTTTTTATACACACACACTCACACACAAGTCACAGCAATACTAGTTTTGTACTTATTTCAGCAAATAGCACTACATTGTGCAATGCTGGTACTGCCACACCATATCAGTGACTGCTGTTTAGCAGTCATCATACAGCAGGAGTAAGTCACTTTACCTCATTGATGAGTAAATGAATACCTGTCACTGTCCCCGAATTCACAGATATTCCTTGATTTTTCCTCATAATTTTGCTCCGTCTTTCATAAAAAAAATAATAAAAACTTTTATTTGCAGGCAAATCATTTAAGATTACAGTCGGTAAATCCAAGACATTATAGTTTTATACTTATTGTCCAAAAAATGCATGTCAATGCAAAATGTGCTAATCTAGTAACGTTTTAAGTGAATTACAGCAATATTTAAAATGTGTTACTCATTTTGAAACTTTATTCTGCTACTATTTTTGGTACTAAGCAGAATTCTTCGGCAAAGACATTGTGAGTTACAGTATCTGGTGTTCTATCAGCATTTATTAAACAACCTGAAAGAGACGCTTCTGATCTTCAGGGATAGTATTAGCTCTTCTAACACTCTAAGGTATGCACTGAAATCAATCACTCTGTGCTGCTGATCTCTCATTACTGCTAACCTTGTCCATGTTTATTATCAGCTTTATCCTAACAGGGTCATTATCACAGTCCTGTTCAGATTAAACAGTGCAAGCAAAAATTAATTACATTTTTCTCCTCATTTTTCCCCAATCAACAGCAGCTTTTGTGGGGTCCCCACACAGTTAAGAATGATTAAGGCCCCCCCTGCAGCTACAGGTATTGCAGGTACCTACAGCTGGCTAGGTTATTAGTTTTAGTGGAGAGAATGTCCACCAGCAGGGTTTACCCTGGTCGATATAAAAATTTCAAAGACGTACAACGCCGAACGTTAAAACATTGAACCCACAACATCGAATGTTGAAAATAGCGAAGCCCCGGAACATCGAAATCTTACCCAGGGCAAGATTTCAGTGGGCCTTCCATGGCTTCGCTATTTCCTCTACTGTGGTGCGAGAGTTACGGACCTTAGGGTTAGGGTGCAGGTTAAGGTAAGTGGATAGTTAGTAATGTATGTGTGGTTTAGTTGGGGTTGGGTTTTGTTAACTTTATGTGTGTGGTTCATTTATTTTGGTGGGATTGTTTTGTGTTTATGTTTCTCGGAACAGTGAATTTTTCCCTTGGAAAAAATTCGCTATTCTGAGCATTCGATGTTTTCAATATTCAAAATGACAAGTTCAAACATATGGTGTTCGACATTTTGGAATTTCGAATACATGATATAGACCTAACTATAACCTATTTAAATAAGCCAGGAGCACTGTTCCAGTGGTAAAATATTTAACAGAACTGTGAAGCCTGTTACTTGACAAAACACTGTTACTATAACTAGAGAGCTTTGACTTTTGAAAGCGATATTATTACCCCCCCCCTTTACTAAGCATACAAGATTGCTATATTAGCTTTTCTTGTTTAAACAGACATGTTTAAAAAATATCAAGATAAGATAACTTAGCTGTGGTTGGGGGCTCCCAGCGACTGCAGGGTTCGCTGGTGCCTAAAGCCAGCTATGTGTGTTGTCACAGTTACTTCAAGTCTTCAGTCTAAATTACTTAGTACATTGCAAGGTTGACAAAAGTTGTATATACTGAATCACATAAAAAGAAACTTATCCTTCCATAAGCTACAACAACATTAAAAAAAGGAAAACTAAAAGGAGCCACAGATGGCCACATATGTACAGGATAGCTTTGTTTCAGCCGTCAGGACAGGATTTTTTTTTTTTAACAGGTATACCACAGCAATCAAGTCAACACTAACTTAATGCCAAGACTATTTCTTGTAACACTCTCTCTTCTCCACCTCATCAACAATAGTTATCTCCTCTGCAATAGCAGGTTCAGTTTTAGGTTTCCTCATTCTAATGTCCTCTTTTAGCAACTACTGTTATCAAGTTTACTAATGCCAGTATATTTCTGTCAGCTCTTTATTAATCTGCCATATCCTATATAAGTGTTAGTGA